>NW_007579391.1:8966-50262 GCF_000690725.1 Stegastes partitus | reverse complement strand
GGAAGCAGTGATTGTTCACATTTCATAGTGAAAATGATTCGACCAATCGGCACGACACCACAAAAAAACGTTTCTGCGATACAAAAGATGGCAAACACGGAACAAATGTTAAAATATCACCAATGTAAACATTTATATTTGATAGTAACTGTATGATATGAAATTTGATGGCAAACACAAAAATATGGATGTAAAGGAACTGGAGGCACTGCAGACTATAGTAGAACAATACAGGTGCACATATAGGTCTTAGAAACGCATGCATTATTATTATGATTATTATTAGTTGTGCTTGTTCGTATATAAGGTGATAAACTACATCGTAGAAACTCTTGATATGGTCACATAGCAGCATACAACAGTAGTGGCCACATCTTCTTTTTACACAAATATACTCTAACACAGCATGCTTTAGCTCCGCTGCAGTATAAATGGCTACAAAACTATATTCTGCTTTCAAATATCATGTATTTATTCGTCAAATATTAATTTAGGATTGCTTGTAATTCTTCATATAAAAATTGTGCATTTTAGCAACAGCAGCAGCAGCAGCAGCACGTATGAGTCAAGGCTACTGGATAATGAAACACTGATGGGTTAATGTGAAAACTGGGTTAGTGTGACACCGGCGCAGCCAGCAGGTGGCGCCGTCGTCCCTCCGTTTCTATGGCTGACATCACCTACCTTGTGCAGCAGACACAAAGAGAAACAGGTGCTTTTTCTCCTCACTCAAGAAAAACCACACACAGACGAGAAATAAGATAAAAAACCCACAGTTATGAGGATACACGAGGTCCTGCTGAGCTGTGATCGCCTGCTTTTAAACTGTATATTGCACAAACATGACGCACAGCAGAGGAGACATGTGGGGAAACTCTTAACAGTCTCTAACACAGTGTTGGTGCTCGACTGCCCCGTCCGGCGCCTCCCCCGGGCTGCCACATTGTCTCACGTCGACGTCCTCCTTTCTCTCTCACCCAACCATGACATCATCTGTAACCTCGGAGACTCCCTGAATACCGGCCGACCCAGGAAATGAGGTTACAGCTTTGGAATGTGAGAGGGAAGACAACAACTGCACCACCACCACCACCACCACCACCAGCCCCTCCACTGCCGGTCCAGCAGCCTCCTCTCGGCCCTCACAAGCTGAACAAGGAGGGCCCTTCTTCCCTCCTCCTCCTTCTCCCCTGACTGACGGCTCTATTAGGTCCATGAAAACCTGGTTTGTCCAGTGAAGAAGTCACAGTAACACAGTAAACTGGTCGCAGAGGGTAGAAGGGATACAACAGATTCAAATCTTTTTTTCTTTCTCACACGTTTCACTATAAGATATGAAAGGTCCACGATTCTAATAAACACTTACCTGGATAAACACTTTGGCTGATACACAATAAATAAAGGAATCAGTGCAATTTGTCATAGCTTAATCCCTCATAGGAGAGAGACGGAGACCAGAGTTTGGTCTCTGGTTGAGATACATAAAAAAAACAGAGACTGTACAGTTAAACACATGATCGCTAACAGTGCATCTCAGAGCGCCTGTGATGAGGAAACATGCTCTAATGCGAGAGGTTACAGCAGAGCTCAGCATGTCTGGGTTACAGTAATCGATGACACAGGAGGCCTACAGCGGATTTGTTTCTCACGAGCTCTCACATCGAGTTCGCACGGTCATATGATGATGTGACTTGTGATAAAAATCAAACATTGTGTGAAGCTGTTCGCAGTTTAAACCTTGAAATTTCTGCGTGGCTTCGATTATTGAGTGATACATCAAAAGAAGAAGAAATAGAAAGAGCAACATAAATGATATGTAGATACAGATCTGAATATTTCAGTCTCATGGTGCATAAATATAATGAGAGGAGCAGTTTGACATTTTTGGGTAACGCACTGATTCTTAGAAGATGATGCATCATGTTTTTGGACTGTGGGAGGAGGCCACAGTAGATAGAAAACAGGGATAAATGGACCAGGAGTAATAACCATCAGCTGGTTAGCTTAGCATAGCATAAAGCCTGGAAACAGAACTGGTCTCTGTTCAAAGCTCACTAACACTGATGCATACAAAACAGCTAATTTAATAATAACGTCCCCATGATACAATAATAACTGTTGTTTTTGTGCTTTTTGTGTGTAAATTAACTATATGGACTGTGTCACTAAAATGTCAAACTCTTCCTCTGACTGGCTTCCTCTGTGCTGGTCCACCTGTTGCTCCTCAGTGCTGCGTCTCCACCTCCACCACGGTCCAGTCTCCGGGCGGGGAGCTGCCCCGGCTGTCCGGGGAATAGCTGCTGACCGAGGTGACCGTGGCTGCAGGAGGGTTGAACTGAGGAAGCATGTTGGGCCACATGCTGCTCTCCAGGGGGCTCAGGGTTCCTCCCGACCCCACAGGGAGGAGCAGGAGAGGAGGGCAGCCCCCATCACCAGACAGCATCAAGGTCTGGTTGATGAGCTGCTGCACCATGTCCACCTTCTTGTTCCACTCCAGCTCCTGCGGAGGCACCGGGCGCAGCTGCCTCTGAGCATCCTGGGAGGACGACGCCCTCTTCCCCACCAGCTGTGTGCTCCTCCTCTGCTCTCCTCTGGCCTCGTCCTCCTCGTCGCTGGTCTCCATGGCTTCGTAGATGGTGCAGAGCCCAGAGGACGGGGAGATCATCACTCCGGTGGGGCTCCTCCTCAGCTGTTGCTGCTGTTGGATCTGTTTCTGCTGCATGCGGTACTGCTGCTCCAGCTCCAGCTGCCACTGCAGGACCTGCCTGCGGTGGCGGTGCTCCTGCTGCTGCTGCTGCAGCTGCAGCTGGAGAAGCTCCCTGCGCTGCTTCTCCAGCTGCTTCTGCTGCTCCAGCCGCAGCCGCTCTTCCTCCAGCCACTGCCTCTTCTGCCTCTCCTGCTCTTGACGCTGCTGCATCTCTCTCAGCTTTTCTTGGTGCTGCTCCAGCCTCCTCAGCTGCTCTCCACCAGCGCGACCGGCACTGTTGGTCTCAATCAAAGGTGGAGGGGGCGCGATCTTGGCAAAATGCGCGGCGAGACTCGGATCAATGGGCCTCCTGTTGCCTGGGACCAGTGCCAGGTAGTGGCCATTCGCTATGGGAACTGTGGTAGTGTGGTTCTGGTTCTGGTTGTCTTGCTGTGAGCGCGTTTGCCACTTGTGAGCTTCGTCCTCGGCGCGTGTCTTCTCGTCTCCTGTGAGACAGTCAAGATCACTTGGTGCATCCATTAGAGATGCATGCATCAAACAGAACAGGGGCCAGGAAGGAGGAGAAATCTGACAAGAACGCAAAAGGTGTAACGCAAAAAGAAAAGGGGTTTCCAAAAGAAAGTGACAACGACGATGGAGGAATGCTATACACTGTATAAACCAGCACAAGAAACACATCATAAGGTCATCAGTGCAAGATGCTCTCTCTCTCTCCTTAGATTGCTTCAATAATGTGAACTCATATCTTCATTCCCATATTCCATTCAAAACGATGGTCATCATGCAAGACAGCAGTCATACGATACACAGTACAGAACAGACGACAAGTATCTGGAGACACATGAGCACATGAGGGTTAAAACATCACTGATAACTGACGATACTAAAACAATGTATGGTTTAAGATGTGACAATCAGAAGTACATCCGTTTGACTAACTCGTACCGTTTCATGCATCTTCACCAAGTCATGAAACGTACGTTAAAGCTAGCCGGGGGGAGCAAAGGCGTCCCAAATCTGAATGGAGGCTTGTGTGGTCTCACGAATCAGCTATGTAGAAAATAACTAAGGGTTCAGAGGAGCTGCTTGTACAGGGGTGTGTGTTTGTGTGCGATATGGAGTGTGTTCATTTCAGCGAGCAGGTCAGAGGAAAAGTGTTCTGGAGCTTCAACGTTTGGACCGACTGCATTCATGAGGTCTGTCGTTTACATGTTTTTTGTGTATTTTTGTGCTAAATGAATGTGAGGGAAACATTCAGGAGGATGCAGGAGCCTGTTGGAAAGCTTTCAAGCTCTTATGTGTAAATACCTTAAAGAAGTTTTTTTAATCAAGGTACCCTGTGGAGGTTCAGTGGACCACCATGGATTAATGCTTCTAGGTGTTACACAAAACATGTTCTTGTTGGTTATTGTGTGCCTCTCCCACTGTGATAGCTGGTGGGAAGTAATTTAGCAATGCGCCAACAAAGGAATGGAAGGACACTGATGTCAGCAACATGGGATTTACAAATTAAGAAATCAACATTTTTCGAGCAAGGGGAAACACAACTTGAGGTCTGACAAATGTGTGTGACCAAAAGTTTCAGATAGACTCCCGCACACCGTCTGGACTTGCTAGAAAACACGTATTTGTGATGTTTTGGTGTGAGAAACCTCACAGTGCCAGACCGATTATAAGTATATGTGATGAATCCTTAATATCAGAAATCCTGAGATGTTTTTCTTGAGCAGGTCTGAGCACTGAAACGTTGCAGTTTTGCAAGTTCGACGATGTGCAGGAGTCGACTTGAAAGCTTAAAAAACACGTCTTCTCCACACCTGTCTTATGAAACGGATGTGTGAAGCATTCCTTAGCCTGAAACGACCACATGATGTCTGTTTACTCCACAGGGCACCTTAAAGGACCAGTGTGCAGGACGTAGGGGGCTCTATTAGCAGATATGGAATTCGTAATTATTCGTTGGTCTTCGAGGTGTCATGTTTCTACAATAGCCCAGCTCCTTTGCATTTTCCCATTAAAGAAGCAGCCACTGGAGGTTCTCTACTCGAGGGGCTGTTCAGTTGGTTGCGATCTGCACCCTCGCTACTAAACGCCGCTAAGTCCTACACACTGATCCCTGCGAATCGAAAAACGTCATGAAGCCATAAGCGAGGTGGACAACAAACCCCTGGGACAAGACTTGGATTACCTCTTTGATTTGACCAAAATTCCATTTTAGATACAACACCATTGTACAACGTTGCATCGCTTCCTGTTTTCCAGTCATTCCCATGGTGAGGAACGGGAGCCGCCATGGGAAACACTGGTGCGGAATCAGACGAACAGACACACAGCGACTCCAACAAGAGGAGACAGTAAGTTCAGGCATGCTGGATCCACGGGGGGGAAATAAGAAACAGGAACAAAATGCCTTGCAATGATGTTTTAATGGAATTTTGAAAGATAACCTAGTGTGAACCATTCATTTATGAACATGTCTAGTGTAGAACTGTTTCAAATTCCAGGTAGTACACAGTTTTTTTTTCTTGTTAGTTAAAACATGCAATATACTGTTGAAATAGCAAACCGAAAAGGCCCGCTATGAAAAGATTTCAGCGAGTGTGAAGCTCAACTGTGATAGCGATGTAGGATAACGCAGGGTCTCATCACAAATAATAGGCTAGTTGTTAGTCTCTTCTGGAACACAAAGGATCAGCTAACTGAGGCTTAAAGCTTAGCCACTTAAAACCAAATGCCTGAAACACATACTGTACGTGACTGCACGTTATATACCTTAACAACCTATGCAAAGAGCGTCGAACCTCTTGAAGCACACATTAAAACGTCACCAACTGCAATCTAATACTCCCATACCTACCTCGACAATTCCGTAAAGGGCAAAACCGCCGTGTTAATACCTAGCCTTTATTTTTGATAGCTAAAAGTCTCGAAACAAGAACACAAACTTTGTAAAAAGGAGCATGTGACTATCGCTATGGTGCTGTTGAACATGGAGCATGTGTACACAGGGTAGGGAGGACCAGGTTTCAACAGAAATAAACAAAAAAAAACAACAAATAAGCAAATACAAAACAAAAAAAAAAATCATTGACATTTGTCCGGTAAAAACAGTAGGATAAATACACAATAAGTCCATTTCGTTCCATCTGTTTTTTTTGTTTTTTTTTCCTTTTTTCGGTTTAAAGGCTCAGTCCCATTGGACCAATCAGTCATTACCCCATCAGGGGCTACAGAATATGCAGTGTTACTTAAAAAGAACATTCTACTAGAAAATGGTAGTAGCTATTGTACATAAAGGAGTTTAAGCCATACACTCATAACCATGACCGTAAGAGTATGAAAGAGGGAGGCTTCATTTAAAAATTGCTACAGTCTCTTTTTTTTTCCATCCTTCCATCCTTTGTTCATTTTTTAAAATCTTTTCCTACAATCTTGCTCTCCTTTTTTTCTTCTAAGCCATCTAACCCAACTGGAGAGAAAACAAACAACAGGTAAAGGGGGAGGGTTGCAGGGAAAAGGTGCATTCCGGGGGTAATAGGAGGGACTTATACGTTACCTGCCAGAAAACTATCAGTCTTATCACATATGGTAGAGTAGTAGGGCGGCTGGCTGTCGTCGGCGCCTCCAGACTCCTGGGCCCCGAGGTGGTGGCTGGGCTCCAGCGGATCCACGTCCTCCAGCTGCTCCGCCGCAATCTTTCCCCCCAGCATGTAGTGGTGATCACCCAGGCCGGGGTGGTTGTCTCCGGGGTGGCCCAAAGGCATCAGGTCCACAGGTCTGCCAAACAGGTCGTCCACCTGGGCGGCAGCAGCAGCTGATGGCAGGGTCAGCTCCTTGATGAGGGAGGGGTCCTTGGCCTCCTCTGGAAGCTGCTCCTCGTTCTCCAGGGAGAAGATCCCCGGGCTTTTTCCGCAGCTCTCAGCCATGGAGTGGGCGTTGGAGTTGGATGTGGTGCAGTCGAAGCCGTAAGATGCCACAGAATTGGCCGACTGAGGGGTGGCCCCACCTCCGTCCTCTTCGCCTTCTCCGGCTGCGTGGTCCCCTGCCTCCTCATCCTCCTCGAGAGCGGGCAGGTTACAGGTGGGAGGAGGGCTTTCAAATCCAGCACTCTCATCCATCATCATCGGTGCATCGGGGTCATTGATTTGCATCTCACCCTCTGTGTCGCTGGCCTCGTCTCCTGAGGTGGAGGGAGAGGAAGGGGCGGATGCTGGAGCAGTTGGGGGTCCTGTTCCCAGGACTTCGTCGGCAGGGAGAGTCTCAGCCTCCTCCTCTTCTCCGTCGCCTTTCTCTAGGTGAATCCCCAGATCCTGCTCCATGTCAGGCTGGACTGAAGCAGGCACTGGGGTCTGTTGCTTGTCTGAACGGGACTCGACCCCAGAGCTGCTGTCGTAGTCGCGAAGCTCCTCTGGTGTGCTCGTCTCGCTGCTGCTGTGGGCGGCCAGAGCTGTTCCACTCAGAGCGCTGGACATGGCTGCAGCCGGAGGAGCGAGCAGGTTCTCAGCTTCTTCAGGAGCAGAGCCCTTCATGTCCTCATGTGCTGACTGATGGTGCTCTGACTGAGGAGCGAAGGAAGGGGCACTGCTGTCCAAACAGGCCTGGGCAGGAGACTGGGTGGGTGTC
The DNA here is from genome assembly GCF_000690725.1 of Stegastes partitus. Taxonomy (NCBI): domain Eukaryota; kingdom Metazoa; phylum Chordata; class Actinopteri; family Pomacentridae; genus Stegastes; species Stegastes partitus. The sequence goes on along the minus strand of NW_007579391.1, from coordinate 42,932 downwards.
TCAGACTCAGCAGCACCGTGGTCAGACACAGGGCTGGGAGAGGACATAGAGAGCAGCGAGGCTGGCTGAGCCCAGGTGTCTGAGAAAGGGTTGGTCTGGCCCCACGAAGAGGCAGGGGGGACGCAAGGCATAGGACCGGAGCGATTGAGGTTGTCTAAACGCTCCTCATCATTAAAGTCATCTTCATCTGCATTCCCGCAGCTCTCAGTGACACCTTCGCTGTGCATCTCTACGTCTTCATCCTCTTCTTCATCTCGTTCCTGCTCCTGGAACGCTCTGTGTGGTTCCTCTACTCTCTCTGAACTCAGGTCCATATCATCCACTCGCTCATCCTCGTCATCCTCCTCTTCCTCATTAGCCAGGGTTTCCACATTGGGAGAACCCATGAGATTACCGTCACCCTCAGAACCACGTAGGCTGGTGTCGACCAGGGCATCTGAGCTCTGGGTGCCCTCCAGTATGGCAGTGTGCTGGGTGCTGCTGAGGTCAGAGACTCCCTGCTGTCGACTGCTGGTGCAGCTGCTCACGTCCTCAGAGTCCATCCCAGACAGCAGGTCATCACCGTGCCACCCCGCTGAGCCACCAAAGGCTGAGGACCGGACTTGGAACTCCTCAGACGGTTGAGACGAGCTCAAGTCAGTGATCATGGATGAGGGCTGGTGGCCGAGTCTCCGCTGTTCCTCATCTTCATACTCCTCCTCATCATCATCCTCATTGATCTCCTCGTCAGCCTTCTCCACTGCCTCCTCCTTTTCATGAGGGGAGATCAGTTCTCTGGGAGTGAAGTCATCCAGAGGTGAGGCACCCAAAAAGTGAGGCTGCGCCATAACATTAAAGGTCCCTGGAGCTGTGGAGGTAGGCATGAACAGGTTCTCCTTCTCTTCTTCCTCCTGCTCCTCCTCTTCCTGTGTCTCCTGTGTGTCAAAGTTTTCATAGTTTTCCTTCTCCTCTTCCTCTTCTGTTTGGAAGTCCATCACATTGACTGCGCTTTGGGGAGCCATGTCAGAGTGAACCAGGTCCTGGTTCCTGTCCCAGAGGTCAGGCTGGACGTGCATGTCCATCAAAGAGGAGGCATTCTGTGGTTCTCTGACAGGAGAAGCAAGGCCTGGTGGGGAGCAAGGAGGAGACATGACCGTGGTTCCGAGGGCAGAAACTGTGTCGTTGGCAGACTCTTCAAATTTGAAAGGGTCCAACTGTACACCGGAGGCTGGTTCATGGATCGGTTCAGCCTGCAGTTGTTCTATTTGGGGTTCTGGAGATGCTTCTTGCATTTGGTCTAAACTTAGTTCTTGTATAGGTTCCGGTGTTGGTTCTCGTATAGGTTCTGGTGTTGGTTCCCGTATGGGCTCTGGTGTTGGTTCCCGTACAGGTTCTGGTGTTGGTACCCGTACTGGTTCTGGTGTTGGTACCCGTATAGGCTCTGGTGTTGGTTCCCGTGCAGGTTCTGGTGTTGGTTCACGTACAGGTTCCGGTGTTGGTTCCCGTACGGGTTCTGGTGTGGGCTCTGATATTTGTGCAGCAGATGGCTCCAAAGCTACTTCTGCTGGAGGTTCTGCCTGCTCAGGCCCGGCAATGACAGCAGCTGCAGTAGCGATAGCTGCAGCCGCAGCTACTGCTGCAGCAATTTCCTTTTCAGGTTCAGCAGCCGCTGCAGCTTTGGGGCCACGTTTCACGGGAGTCGGAGTGCTGCTTCCCACAGTCTTCTTTGGGCTAGAAGTCTTGGTTGCACTTGTTTTGGAGGCAGGGGTCTTGGAGGCATCCTTGGAAGGTGTGGGCTTGCTCTCTTTGCGGTTGGGTGTCTTTGTGTCTGCAGCCTTACTGGCAGTAGGCTTCTTGGTGACGTCTGATTTTGAAGCTGACTTGGGCGTCTCCGGTTTGGACTTTGTAGTAGAGGAAGCACGAGCAAGGGGAGACTCTGCAGGCTTTTTGGATGCTGGGGTGGCTGGTTTGGTGACATCTAGAAAAACACAGGACAAGGAGTAGTTGACAAATGTGATAATGTACAAGATATCAGCACATTATACACCCCAAAAGCACCCAGACTAAACACTGAAGCTTTCTGTGGTGATATAACACTGCAATCAAGGTAAATATGTACAATACAAACTTGAATTGGATTGATCTGAGCAGTGATGTGCGGTCAGGGGAGGCTTTTTTTTTCTTTCACAGAAAGAAAGAAAAAAAAGATAAAATAATTAAAATGGTTATATTTATCCAGTGATTTGTACTAAAGAGTATTAATTTTTGTCATGTAGCCTCACCAATTTTGATTTTACTTTTATTCAAAATCGCAGAATTTTCCTAATTTCCCATTTAAATGCTTGGAAGAGAAGCACACAAGCGCTTCCAAGACGGTCCTCTAACTCTAGGCTGCTGCAGACAATAAGCATGCACCAAAAGGATCTGCGCGCCGTATTTCATATCATTATGGAAAATCTTGACAGCTGGGATAATGACACGCTGATGATGGCAGCAGGATACGATCGGTGGCTGTCAAAAGCATCGACATGCTTTCTCATTACTGCATTTGAGGGCATTTTCAATGGAACCGACGCACTTTTTAGAGTGCTGCAGAACAAGGTGATGGACATTGAATACTGTCTTGCACGCATCCGCGACACAGTTTCAGTTATCAAGCGCCTGAGACTGGAGTTTGACAGTTTCTAGGACTGATTTGAGCAGAAATGCGGCGCACTGGGCCTGACAGAGTGGAGACAGACGGTCGGTTAGAGACGAACGGAGACGAGCGTTCTGTAACATTCAAGGCTGGGTTCGACCATTTCGATGAACTTGCTTTCCTCGGTTTGGTGGATTGCACAAAATTCAGTGAGACATTCTGATGACACGAAACTGCATAGCCAGTCAAAGGCTGATCTCATTGGACTGTATAGCTCAAAAACGATGAGGGATGAATGTACATCTCCAGCTTTTTGGCCAAGAAGGATCTTATTGCAAATGAGGCGACAAAGTTGCTCCAGCTAGTGCTCACTGTGCCAGCTACTACAGCGTCGGTGGAGCGGACATTCTCAGCACTGAAGAGACTCAAAACATACAGCCGGAACCGAAATGATTAAGGACAGCTTTCTTCCCTGGCAGTGATCTTCATTGAGACAGAGAAGGAAGATAAGGAGGACTTCTACCAGAAAGTAACAGATATTTTTGTGCAGAAGAAGCGGCGCATGGACTTTATTTATAAGTAAAGGTAAGACAACAATAAGGTTGTTTCGTTTTTTTTTTTAAATTAAATGTGCGTTTTGTGTAAAGAATGCAGATATGAAACATAACTCGTAAACTGCTGCCAATCAAATGGCAAATGAGCTCCTCTGTAGATCTGATTCTGATGGAGTCAGTGCCTCACCAGCCGTGAACCTCACCGTACATCACTGGATCTGAGTGATGTTATTGTCTTCACACACCAAAAATCACATTTTTTAAATTCTTTTTGATGTCTCTGCTCTTTTGAACACAGTCAACCTTTCTCAGAGTTTCACCTCCTGCATTTGACGACCGTTCATATTCTGACAGAATTCATAATATGTTCTCTTTTCTGCTGCCATCTCATGTGGAGTACCGTAAGGCTCCTTCTAAGGCTTCCTTTTGGATCCATCTTGGCTGTATCGTCTAATGAAACCTGCTACTCCATGATGCTTTTAACATCCTTCTGAAATGTGCTGAAAATGAAAATCCTGCAAAGGAAAAAGGCCTCCAAATATTCTTGTTATCTACCTTTGCAGACTCTTCAAAACCACATTAAGTGGACTCAGGCCTTTGCCACTGAATTTGAACTCCCTCACAAGAAATTTCCGTGACATCTTTGATAGAACTGAATTTGATGGACTTTACTGTCAGTACTACCTTCCTCCCTGTTAGATTGCAGGCAAAATGAAACCATTCAAAGAGACCATTCATTAGCTTTTTTTTCTTATCGCAACTACTGCAATCTGAGAATCAGTCAGTCAGCCTTATCTCGCCTACAGCTGGTTCAAAATGCAGCGGCAAAGATTCTTCCTGGCACTGTCAGGAGAGACTCCTCTGCACTGACCTCGCTTCACTTCTTACCAGTGAAGTACAGAACTGATTCTAAGGCCTGGATGTTTTTAAAGCACATAGACTGGCACCATTATCCCGTGTATTAAGATTCCTCAGATTTGCTGACCAATCACTCCTCTTCATTTATTCTTCATCTCCTTCTTTAGCTTTTAAATAGTTACCAGGAAGACCAAGACAGCGTGATAATAACTTGCTCATATCCTCTCAAATATGCTCATGTTTTCATTTAATTGTTATTTTTTTCTTTGCCTTTTTTCAGAGGGGTTGTGGTCCTGGATGCTTGTGGTCCTGGAGGTTTGCCACCAGAGGGGGTAGAGGAGGTGGATTTGGGGGCAGCGGGCCTGGCGGAGGTGGAGGGCGTTTTAGGGGTGGCAGGTTTGGCTGTAGCTGTGGAGCTCTTGGCTGTGCCGCTGGAGGGTGGCCGAGTTGAGCCCGTGGCAGGACGAGGTGATGCTCCCGTGGTTGGGGTCCTGAAGAAACAAAGCATAAAGTTAGGAAATACATATTACAGCCTTTGTCCTTTCTAAGTCCTGAAAGTCTCTCTACTGGACTACTCTAGGAACGGACTCTTGTACCATCTTTCAAAATGCCCATGAGAGACATATTCAAGTGAGCTTGATAGACAGCCATTCCCCCGGATACAGAACACAATGAAACAGGATTAATTGAAGTTGACTCGAGCGTTTGAGTTTCCAAGTCACTCACATCTCGGGGCGAACGTCATGCCTCACCCCGACTGTGCGCTTATCAACCCTATGCTCTAAATGCCTCCGAATGACGGTGACATGGAGCAACACTTTGACACGCCACCATTAGTCACTGCTGCTGCCAGAAGGGGAGCCCTAAGAAATAGAACAAACAAGGCTGCTTGCTTATACCGCAAGAACAACATTTTTAAAGGGTTTACAAGCAGCCGAGGCCGTGACCTGGATCGTGGCCTGTCCAAGACGTGGCATCAGCACCAAATCCAATGAGTGAACAGGTTCACACAAGGGAGCCTGAAGACTATCCTCTCAAGGGCAAGAGGGCAGACTGACACAACTCATGATTATTGATTCAGAACTGGCAAGTGCCCACTCAGATCAGATAGAGAAATTACATTACAACCATTTTAAAGTCCTTACATTGACTCCCAATCCGGTTTTAATAAATGCGTACTTGTTTTTAAAGCCCTTCATTATGTTGTATATGTCTAGTTGTCTGGAGATGTATACACAGGGCAGCACCTCAAGTACTCTGGCACGAGTCTTTTAGTTGTTTCTAAGCACAGGACAAAGACTTTTTATGCTCGGCGCCTCTGGAGGGGTCAGACGGAGGATCTAACATCAGCTATGAATAGGAAATTACAATTTCTTTCCTCATCCTGCATTTCGGTTAGAATCTTTCATGATCATATTATTTTATATATGTATCTATTTTGTGTGCATTTGTTTCATTATGTTTTCAGGTCATCTGCAAAAAAAAGCAACAAACTTGTACGAAAGGATGCCGTGCAGTTAAGTTTACCAGAGCAAACAATATGCAAATAGCACGTCAGGAGGAATTCTGTCTTTAGCACATCATTGTCTGAAACGCAGTCCTCAGCCCAGTTAATTCTTCCCCGACGCCATGACAGACTCCCCTGAGAAGCTATGAAGTGAAGCGGTTTGGAAGGTGAGTCACGACGGACCCCAGAGAGCCATTCCAGCCCCAGTCGGCCACGTCCCCGACCTCCTGTCTGCGGCTCCCTCTCCCACGAGGGAACGACACTTGGGGCAGCGTGCGTCAGCCGGCCTGCTCTGGCTGTCCTGGCCTGAAAGCCGGCTTCTATGTCACGTCTGAGCAAAGTAACCTACATCTAGTAGTCCTGACAAGTCGGTAGTGTGCGCTCTCCTGGGCCACGCTACTCTAACTGCCTGCTTCTAAATAAAGAATTGAGTTAGTCCTGGCAGAAAGAGAGCAGGCAGCGGGAGGGAGGTAGAGGGAGAGTGAAGATGGCTGGGACCATGTTAATCTTTAATACTGAAAGGAGAACAAAAATAACTTCTCCAAATCCCCCCAGCTGGAAACATAGCCAATGTTAAGAGCACACTCATTGTATAAGGGCAATGAAGTAGCGCCATGCTATTCACAACCTGGCAAATGCAACGGAATAGGGTTTGGTAACATGAAGTAAGATTAAAGTCAGAGAGCAACGGGTGGCAACACAATAGGGGTGTGGTCACTTCAGAAGTTCCAACAGGCTTTAACAGCTGATCCACATTATTTGGAATTGGCTTTGGGGTAGTGAAAGGTGTGTTCCTGCTATTAACACGATCAGATCATGTCGGTACCATTTTACTGCTATAAAACCCTTCTGGCTACGCAAAAGCACTGATAGACTAATCTGTGACATATTGATTTAGTGTGTTTGAAGCTGGCTGTGATTACTGGAAAATCACAGTCAGCTAAAAATGCTGATGGGTTAAACTGCTACTCAGGCTGCACAGTTATGGGCCTAATGCTAGTCATTATTATTCTGATCATTATTGCCACAGTGATTTTAGCAACAACATATTTTTATTGCAGCTTCACATTAAAATTGAGCGCTGTTTTCACTTTTATGTTGTGCTACAGGGCTGCAAGGTGGCTCGGTGGCTAGCACCGTGCCTCGCAGCTAGAAGGTCGCCGGTTCGCGTCCCGGTGAGGACACCTGGGATCTTTCTACGTGGAGTTTGCATGTTCTCCCCGTGCAGCGTGGGTTCTCTCCGGGTTCTCCGGCTTCCTCCCAAAAACATGCTGAGGTTAATTGGTGATTGTAAATTGTCTGTAGGTGTGAGTGTGCTTGGTTGTCTGTCTCTAAGTGTAGCCCTGTGATAGACTGGTGACCTGTCCAGGTGAACCTGCCTTCACCCTGAGTCAGCTGGGATAAACTCCAGTCCCCCACGACCCCAGTGAGGATTAAGCGGTGTATAGATAATGGATGGGATGAAATCAGCTTCACTCTTGCTTTCACTTTCACATTTTGCTCTACAATGCTGCCCTGTGTAGCATCACTCTTATGGATACCTGAGCTGATGCTGGACAGAGGCGGAGATTCAGTGAGGTTGTGTTATTTTTCTTGGCCTTCATACATTCATCAGGCTGCAGTCGGTTGTGTTGCTTTGTGGCAGAATAGACGGTGATCCATTTTGACGGACCAGCTCGTCAACTTTTGCTTAAAACATTTAATGTGATTTTGCCGGCTGATCTCTTCTAATTTTGTTAGAGAGTGAATAAAAGAGAGATTAAAATTATTAACTGGCACCGTGGTGGCTTGGAAAAGTTGTACAAAGTGCTGGCCAAGGAAAAATCCTTTTAAACAAAAAAAATCCCTGAATTCAATAAGAGCTCACTTTTTTTACTCTTTATCATTCTCTACCGCAAAGTCCTGTGGCCTGAATGAGAAAGATGCTCAGATCTTAAGCTCAAAATGAAAATAAGTTCCTAAAAAAAAATGAGTCTGTGGTGCTGCTGGAATTAGAGAGTAAAAGATAAGAATTACAGGGACGGGAGAATGAGGAGAATTAAAAGCTAGAGACTGGCATTAGAGATGAAGTATGCTAATGGGATATTCAAAGGGAGCATTCACAATAATCTGCCTGATAAAAGGAATATGGATAATCCAAAAAGGCAGGAGGACTTTGAAGAGTGCTGGAAATTAACCAGGTCACTGGGAAAGAACGAGGCGAGAGGGAGTCGGAGACGAAGCGAGTGAGAGAGATTCATGTCAAGTGCTGTTCTGAGAAAGATGTGTAATATATTGGTTTTATCTTTTTAATCTGGTTTCATATTTGTTCTTTTCTGCCTTTTTTTGTTCCTTTTTGCAAACTTTGGCCAATGTTTACTGATAATAAATTAATACAATAAAGAATATACTGGAATGTTTATGTTTTTTCTTTGGTTTATTGTTTTCTTTCACTTTTTTTTTAACCACACATATTGTGAATAACTTTGGCGGAGTTCATTCAGGCAAAATGAACTGAGACAAAGAAGAAAAGATAACGCAGATGATAATAATCTGATTACTCATAGCGTTATCTTCCTGATTCACAAATAAGGCTGATTGCACAGTTACAGTATTGTCAGAGAATAAGCCACAGCAGAATGAGATGCTGTGCGTTCTGGGATTAGAGGTGATTTAACACAACTCGGCCACGGCGACGATGCGTGAATACAGTGATGCTCGACTCTGTAATTAAGCTCACAGTCGGCCGAATGACTGAGAAGACTATTAAGAGTTATTGTAGTCTGTAAATGGCTTGTCAACATTTGATTTAAAGGGCAGCGTGTATCAAAGGAGAAAAGCTGCGTTCATTGTTCACATTTCACCACAGGCCTCGCTCAGAGACACGCTGTAAATTGGGGTTAAAGCAAACGTTGAACACAACGCCCAGAAATGTACTGGAGCTGAAAAATCAGACGACTCTGACGGCTTGTTGCTACAGGGGGCACTCAGGCACACGGCGCAATACTTAAAGTTCGTTGTGGTCGCCTGAGGACCACTGACAGCATTTAAGCTTTATTTCAGCATTTGTTCAATCGCCGGAGCTGAGGATGGATTGCCGTGTGTGAGAACTTGGCTGCCTGCTGGTGCTGCTTTGCTGCCATACAACAAGATCCAGGCTATGATTTAAATAATGAGAATAATGAGATCCATGAACGTGACAAGATGAGTAAACAAGAGGAAAGCAAGCATGCAGGCAGCTTCCCTGCAGCAAAGGCGGCCGACTATGGTGGAGAGGAACTCCCTCCTTTTAAAATAAAGCACCAAATTAAAGCCGGGTTAAATAAGCAGCAAGAATATGGAGCGAAGAGCATCAGACTGTTAAATGAACCTGATCACATCTCTTTTCTCTAACAGTGATAATGATGATTGCTGTTCTCCCTCTAATAAGGTATTTTTATGGGACAAAGGGAGCCAGTGGGGACTGAGTGTAGGAGCCCTGAGCCACACTGGTGTCTGCCTACCTGCCTGTTGCACTGCTCTGCAGCACTACAGCAGTAATTGAGGACCTCGGGGCTCTATGTACCATCATGTGGATACATTTCACCAGACCCAAATGATTAACTCATGTACTGTACAGCTAAATGTGGATTTAAATCAAACAAAAAGAATGCTTCCGGCAATGTGAAATATAAAGCTCTCTGATGTTCTTTGTCTTTTTAAATATCCAAGTGTTTCTGTTTCATAGAAGTCATTTCTACAAGACTGTACAAAATATTGAGGACACGATCCCAAGTGTAACCAAATCACTTAGTAAAATATCTCATTAAATTAATTAGATGTAATACAGTGGTATCAATGGAATTGGTTGTAGAGAGCAGAGTTTAAAAAAATTGAAATATGGATTTTTTTCAAAAGGGGCCATAGCTCAATATCAGGACAATCAATATTTTTAATATTGTTCTTTATGTTTATGTACAACAGCTAATACGTGAGTCAGGAAGACAGAAAATCACTACTTCCCATAAAGCATGTTCTCCACCATCTATCACACCTGCCACACGTCTGCAGCACGAGTGAAACGCTCACAAACATCTTTGTCTCACACTCAGACGTACACGCCTCCTTCTGTCCGTCAGTCCTTCCCTCCCACCAGCTCATTCCCACTAAATCCATTTGGTAATTGGCTCTGCGGCTGCACCCCAATAAAACCACAGCAGCGGAAGGCTGCATCACCGAGTCATTGGCCACACCCATAGCAGGACGGAAGATTTACAGCCTGCGCAACATGTCGTCTGCTTCACGCTGGACGGCTGAACGGTGTCTGAGGCAGGACCTGACTGCTGCTGCTTAGCATGCCCACCGGTGTCGGACCATTACATCAGCAGTAATTTGTTAGATCATGAGGAGGGTTGCATGCAATCCACTCCAATAAAAATTTATCATCCCTGAGGGACCATCAGGGAGGAAAACAGCATGACTAATGAGGGAACATGGGTGGCTGAATGAATAGAATAAAAGGGATGGGAAAACTCCTGATTGCCCAAAAGCCAACTCATCCCATTTCCTGAGTTTGTACATTAAGGGCTGAATACTCCTGCCCTGTGCTCTCATCTACAAGATGGCAATATTACCCTCTGTTTCACGCAGAGGTGCCCTCTGGTCCTCGCCTTCCTTTCTCCACCTCTGTTCCTTTCACTCTCGACATGCACAGCCCTAGCACTCTATATATCTCTGGCAGCAGTGATGGGAGCTCAGCAGGGACTGCATGACTTATTCAAGCATGTAGCTTCCATACTCTACTGCCACCATTTTTGTTTTACTTCACTCTGCTGCATCCACAGACAGCAGGAGAAAGCGGCTCAGCGTCACGTGCGCTTGTACCACGTGTCCGGCGAACCAGCATGTATGTCTCCCTTCCCCCTTTACCTCCACATCATACTGAGTATTATAGCAGCAAATGAACACATGCTCTGCATGCTAATTGCATGCTGTTCCTACTATGCGGACATCCATGGGCACCACATGTTACAGCACCTATATAGCAGATTCACAGTGTGCTGTGCTGCTCTGCTTGTATGCTGCATACCAGCACCAAATTATTAACGCAAGAATCATCTCTGTGGCTGCACAAGAAACCTGAAAACTGGACAACATCCACGCACACACGCTGGGACGTAAACCACGAGCATACAGCTCAGCATGTGTAGGTATTATGTTCAAACACTCAACAATGATTTTCACTTTCTGTGTTTGGACACTAATCAGGCTCAAATATTTCTCCTCACAAGCTGCATGCCGCAGGCAATCAGCTTCAAACAGCAGGTGCACACACGCACACACGTACACGCAAACACACACACACACATTATAACGAACACAAGGGCGCTAATACACACGAAAAGTACAAAGAGAAAACACACTTGGGAAAATATACATAGACTGTATATATAAACATGCACATGGAGGGGATCCAGTTCACACATCCCTACATATCACAAACACACACACACAGGTATCGTATATACAAATCAAAAATCCACACTCACAACCTGTGGTGCATACACAACATAACACTTTCAGCTTCTGCGCCCTCATTGACCTGTTGCTGTTTGGATAAGCAGGTAACATGCAGGGTGAAAGAGCTGCAACGACTAATCCCGCCAATATTAAATTAACTAGCAACTACTTTGATAATTGATTAATTGGTTTGAGTAAACTGAATTTCTTTGGGTTGTGGATGAAACCAGTCATTTAAGGAAGTCATCTTGGTCGTTAGGAAACATGGACCAAACAACTAACTGATTGGCTGAGAAATAATTAACAGATTAATTGACTTAAAAATAAATAAATCCCTACTTGCAGCCCTGCTTTCAACTTCTATACTCTCACTGACTTGTTTAGGTGCAATGTGAAGCGAGCTAGTTTCTGGTGACATTAGAAGAAGCTATCTGTCTTTCTAATTTAAATGTGCAGCTAAGAAGTTAAATAGAACAGCAAAACAAAGGGTGAGTTATAACAGAGTCAATTGCAGCAATGTGTACAAAACCCTAATTGAATTTTCCTAAAACCTCTTGTTGATTAGGAAAAACCAAACATTTGTCAGTGACCTTAAATTGAAATCACTTGGCGAAACTGCATTTGCTCTGCACTTTTATCAGTCTGATAACTGGAGCCTGCTTTGGATGGACTTAAATCAATTAAGCTTTTAGAGTAATACTGCGGGTGTGTGCATGTGTGTGTGACAGCGAGGGTGTGTCTGATACGGCAGTTAATGTGTCTGTCGAGCTCTCCGCTACTTTACTGATAGCAGCCCGAAATGAGGACTGAGCGAGGTAGGAAAAGGGCAAAATCTAATTAAAGCAGAAATTTATGGCCCTGTCAAAGCGCATCACATATACAAATGCTAACGTGCACTTAACAAAGTATGCCTGCGAGGCTACAGGGTTCTATCGGAGGAGTCTATCATCAGTAATGCCGCTCTCGTGGGGATTCATATGTAGGTCTACTGCAGCGAAATCCTTCTCTGGGCAACACATTCACCGTATAGAACACATTATACCGACTCCCACAATAACAACACAAAACACTGCATCGTATTCTCACTTTAGACGCGCGCTAATAGTCTGACCTGATTACAATAAAAACTTCTGCTCCATCTTTTAGCAAAAGTGCCGACTTAGCTGATTAGCGAAGGTGTCTTTAAGATCAGACTCAAGATGGATATTTAGTAAACTAAAGGTTGTGTAGCTGCTTTTTTGAAGAACAGAATGGACACACATTTATCATGATCTCCATCCTAACCTTGACAGTACTTTTTGCAGATTTTGCTGTGAGATATTTGATGTTATTAAAATGAGCGTGGCTTGATATGCACACTGAGAACTGGGAGAACATAATGAAATGAGTCAGTGCTTAGCAATAAAATCACCAGGACAGTTCACAAAGGGTCACACAGTGAGTGTTACACACACAGTGATTACCAACATGCCCTTGTGTAATTCTTCATAATCAGATGTTTGCATATCAACCATTGTATAAAGCTGTAATCTGAGCGTAAGCTCCACAATCCAGCTGCTACCCGCGGCTCATGAAGAGTGAGGTGGGGGAGGGGATCTGAAACACCTTGGTTGTCAGGTAGAAAAAGGCTCCTGGCGACTTAGTATTGCATTTCATTATTATTATTCTTATTATTATTATATTGTATTATATTACTGGAGCAGGCACATGTTGTTATATTGTCGCCGACTAAATAGATGCGAGAACTGGGGAACGTGCCAAAAGAAAAAAACACTTTTCTCTTTATTACTGTCCTCTACACTGTTCCTGGAGTACATCAGATCTCACAAACACACACTCAAAGAACCCTTCGCAGATTGCTTTATTTCAGAAACAGGGCGTGTCAGACACTAGAGCATTCGGAGACCATGGCATCTGTTATCTCTCACTGTCTTTTCTCCGTTATCAGTTTTTCCAACTGCACAGTCTGCTGTGTAGTTCTGAGAGTGGCTGATGGTAGCGATGCCGAGGGACGTACCCATTACCAGTTACAGTATTATTAGAGTGGTCTGTTTAGTGATTGCCTTAGCCTCTGATGTTAAATTTTAATCAGTTGCAACTACTTTCCATGCAAAGTAAGTGCACGTTTTGATCATGTTACTGTTTAAATGGTGGATAAAAGCAGCTAAAGCTCCATCATTGCAACTAGACAACGGATATTAGCTACGTTTAAAAGCTACTCCACCTTATTTAATACTGTCAAAGAACATCCTGCCACTTACAGAGTTTTCATGCTTGTCATGCCGCCCTGGTAGTCCAGTTTCAAATTGCATATGTGGCCTTTTTTTGTTGTTATCTCTCAGTTTAAAATGTTCCCACACAGCTGAGGTCTTTGGCATTTTGTCTTCCCTTTAGCTGCCAAGGTGAACTGAAGCATGATGTTCACTGCTGAGGTGAAAATATGTGCACTTTTTACCAGTGTAGCTAAAAAGTAAACATATATCTAAAGAAAACAAGAACAACTTGCCTTTATTGACTGCCTACTTTTGGCAAAAACAACAATAAACCAATACCTACACCGTAAACAAATATCTGCATAGCTGAATATTGGGGTTTAGTTCTGCTTCCTGGGAATACTTGCGCCGTGTGGCTGTTCGCCCAGAATTTATTTAACATCTTTGCTCCGAATCTTCTGATCTCTTTAGTGCTGTGTCTCAGACATACCAACTCGGTGACATAACAGTAAGAAGAAGGCGGCCATTGCTTTAACAAACAAACAAACAAACGGACAGAGAGATGAGCTATTCATGGAGCAGCTAGACTCCCAAAGGCTCCGTCTGATTATGATCATCACAGCCTCAGACAAAGGCCTCCTTCACCCTCCTCTCCTGGTCTATCTCCAAATCACCTCAGGATCCAGCACTATGCACACAGTGTGACTCAGGTGAGAAACACATGCTGATTTCACACAGACAGACGCGAGACATGCTGCCGTACAGAAACGCAAACAAGCGCTCACTTTGGAGAAGCGAAAACATTGAGAGCACTCTGTTGTTTTTCAGCTAATTCATCCAACTGCACCTCCTCCCCTCTCGAAAGCCCTCCCAAAACTTGTTTTATTAATAATGCTGTATAATGCTTGCTCTGATATCACCCTGCTAGGCATTCCTCTAAGGCTTGTTCTGACATTGGCTGGTTGCTGGCCTACTTATGCCCGGCTCCTCGAACCCGCTATGTGGGAGATCATTGTCCCTCATTCCTCCAGGGTGTTCTTTCTTAAACAGCGTCTTCTTTGAACCTGCAGCCAAGTGAAGCCTTTTGAACTAACTGCTTTGCACTTGGCACTGAAGAGCTTTATAATGCTCAACTTATTCTCTCATCTATTCGGTCATTTGTTCGGATTTGCTGCTGTTCTGGAGCAAATTTGCTGATTTGCTAGCAAATCAATGGAAAGGCTATTTCATAAAAGGAGCTCGCTTAGAACATTTCTGCCTGGAGGATGTTTGAGAAAAGCAGCAATTATAGGCAGCAGCCTGCGCTATCTACAAACACACAGAAAACCATCTCAGTGTGTGCTTGTACATGTACACAGGCGCACACTCCAGCCTGGGTGAGGCTTCAATTCCACTCAAATGTCACACCTACCTGGTTGTCTTGGAAACTGCGGGCTTATCAGGTTTGGGTGAGGCAACAGAGCTAGGCTTGGTGGATGTTGCAGAAGCAGGTTTTGGAGCTGGAGGACAGTGGAGGAGAGCAGAGGTGAGAGAGGAAAGTTAAGCAAACGTGAAATGCAATATATACGCTGGATTATAGCAGTACTGTATACAGTATATAGTGGCACATTTCCCAGATATAGGTCAGGGAGGACATACTTCCTACTGTGTGTCTGTGTGTCATAGGGATTTAGGGCAAATGCATTTATAGTTTAGCAGCAGCCACTCTGGCATGTCTAATATGTGTGCTGAATCCATCCTATGAGCATCATCTGTGTGTCATCACATTACAATGAACACTCCTTATTAGAGATGGAGCTGTGAAAATGTTCCATGTTAGGCTCACTGTGGGTGTCCTTTGCCCAGATAGTGTACCTACAGAATTATACTTATGTTTGCACACTGATGTCAACTTTCAGTTTCGCAATGACATTTCCCACCAACCTGGGGGCTTTTTAGCAGCAGCTGCAGTGGTGTTGGATTTGACACCATTCGCAGTTGTGGATGGTGTCTTTTTGGCTGCTGTTCCGGTCGTTGACTTTGCACTGTTGGTATTAGGGCCAGTCCCTGCGGCTTTCTTCTCACCCACTTTGGTAGTGGTCTTGGAGGCTGGGGCCCCAGCCGTCCCTGTTGGTTTTTTGGATGGAGCTGAGGTCGGGGTGCTCTTTTTGTCTGCAGCAGGTGTAGTCTTCTTCGCCACACCGTTGGTCTGAGGTTTTGACACGCCATTTGAGAGGCGGCTCTGGGATGTGTTGGGCCGTGAGCCAGATGTAGTCTTGGTTGGGTTAGTGGCGCTGGGCTTTGTCTTGGCTGGCGCCTTGTTGGTAGTCTTGGCTTTGGACTCTCCTGAGGTCTTGTTGCTGGTCTTGGCAGCTGCGGTTTCCTTGGCCTGGTCTGGCTGAGGTTCGGCCTGACCTGTCTCTCCTGTCGGCTGCTGTGGCATCTCCCCCTCCACTGGACTGGCTGCCTGGTTGGGCTCCTGTCCTGCGGCCGGTGCTGCCTCATTTACTGGATTGGAGTCCAATGTTTCCATTGGCTCCATTGCTGCTATGGCAACCCCATCCGGCTTCATCTCCCCTTAAATGGTAGTGGTCCGTCTCTGCGTGGCAGGGCTGGCTGACTTAAATCTCACAGGATGGCCACAACTCTAGAGGCTTTCTGGAGACAGCAAAGGATGGTCTGGAAGGAGAGAGAAAAGACAGAACAAGACAGTCAGTCAACAGCAAGACCAGACATGAAAAGCACTTCTCGGTGTATCAGTAAGCAGAGACACAGGAATGCAGGTTGCCCTAAGAATCAGATAAAGCATAATCTTCAGTCTTTTAACAGCTTTAGCATCAAACAGAGAGAAATATTTTTAGGATGCAGAAAAAAAATCCAGACCAGAATACTGCATGAACCTCAGAGAGGACTGAACCTTGTATAGGACAATATAACACACTGAGTAAGACGTTTGTCCACAAACACAAGCACCTGTGCAAAAATGCAACACAGCTTTATGAGTCTTGCTCACAAAGGATCAATTAGATGACATTTTATGATCAGTTGAATGTGTGTGATGTCTCAGGGGATACAGACGAGTCAGACAAGGACAACATGTCCACTGCAAAAACAACAAATCCTACAAATAGCCTTCATTAATTTCAATGCCAACTGCATTGCAGTTGCAAATGGTCCCCTCTGTGACACTAAAAAGCTCAGTGACACACTTGGCCAGCGTAGCTGCTGTGGCTTGGTTTTTTTCTTTGTACAAAATAGCATCAGAGTCACCAGTGTGGAAGACTAGTTTTCTAGGATAGTACACTTAAGGGAGTGCTAAAAGGTTTAGCACGCAAGTTCCACACACACACAAATGCAAATGCCACCTGTAATAATGTTAAGATGCTCAACTTTGTAATGGATGAGAAAAGTCAACAGAGCCTGCATCCCACTACGAGGCTGGAGTGGTTATAAAAAGAGAAGTAGCATGAGGTGGGGAGGGAGGATCAGACTAACTGGGTCAAGGCACGTACAATAAACCCAAAAAGCCCAAAGACAGAGAGACAGTTTGACTGAGGGGTCACAAACAGAGCAGAGACATGAGCATCTGATCTAACATGAAGCATATGAGGCCTGACAAAAGGCAACCATCTGTAATACTGGAGGTCATACCCTGTCACCACCAATATTAGACATCTTATTTTGTTTCCTCAGCTACCTTATTATCCAAGGAAAAGGAGGTCATTTACAAGACCATACAGGATCTTTACAAGTCAGAGAGCAGCAGAGAGGGAAGTGGGGGAGTAGCAGGAAACCAGCCTGTCAAAGTTTACAAACAGAGCGAGGAGCCGACTGTGCAGGAGTCTAAGTGGTGAGACAAACACTGAGGCAACGCAGAGGCCAGCCCAGAGGAAGAGGCTTGGCCTGTGGAGCATGGGAACAGAAAGAGAAGGTGGGAGAGAGCGAGCGAAGAGACAGGAGGAAAAAAAAAGACACAAAATGAGCTCACTATTGGCTGATCTGACTGTTTGCTGGTCTGACTTTAAATCCAGACATCACTAGTCATCCTAGTTTCCACTGACCTAAACTTGTAGGCGCACACTCATTCTCCTATTTCTAGAAGAGGACAGACATCATCTTTATGCTGCTGGTTTCCTGGAAACAATTCCCGCATACACTTCTCCATCTTTCTTTCCCTCTTCGGTCATCCTCTACTCATCCTCTAAACTAAATTTCACTTGTCAAAAGGCCTTCTTTCTTTCCTTCTCTACTGATCCTCCCTTTCTTCCAGCCATTTTCCCCTCTTCGATTTCCTTCCTCCCCCACTGCTCCCTCTCTCCTTCCATCCCTCTGTTCTCTGTTTGCCTTTGCACAGATGGCCGGAGCAGCTGAGCAGAGCCAGAGGGGGAAAAAAAAGAGAGACTAAGAAAAATGATCCATGTATCTCAAACAACATATTAGAACAGATACCAATGCAACAGGCCACTACCCAACACAACTTAGGAGGCTAAAGGCCAAAATAGACTGTGGCCGAATGGTGCACATTAAAACAGCTGCCCCTATTATTTTGTCTGCACAACCTGCACACTGGTGGCGGCCAGGCGTGCGCTGGCGGTTAGTGGCGCCAATTTGCACCACTGTGCCATTTCCAGTCTCGCCACCGCTAAAAAACTTGTTTTTTTTTCACCACTGCTTCCTGCTTCTGCATCCCAGTTCCCACAGCCAAGCTCCCTGTCCTCACCTACTGAAGTTAACTCCCAAGGTGCACATCAGCAAAAAAACATCCAATCACAGAGCTGAAAATTGGCAGGTGATCGACTGAAGACTTGTGGGTGATGTAGTATTTAGATCTATAGTGAAGTACGTCATTAAAAACGACTTCTCAGACATGAAGTCATTATCTAACTGAGTGTTTCTGTATTAAGAGACCAGAACGATGTAATTTAAAGAAAAATATAAAACGTGGATATAGAGAAACACTTCAGGAACCGGTGCCTCCTTTCCTTTAACGACTCCTAAATCCCTCAAGTATAAACTCATCAAACTCTGCCCACTTGATACTCAGTAATCTTCAATAAAACCACACCGCTGTTTGACTCAGACGTGGTATTGCTATTAAATCTGTGACCTAATTCGACCACAAAGTGAACCAGGAAATAAGACCGTGTCCAATAGCAACTCCTTCGCCCCTCCTCTCTCTTTCAGACTCTGGTGTTCGGTTTATGTTTGGCTCCTGCTCTTCCCACAGTAAACTAAAGCATCTGGCCCGGCTGTTCGTTTCACTGCTGCTCTCCGGAGGTCCCTACAGCGCCGGTGTGAGCGCGAGTGTTAGTGAAAGTGGTAAATCCTGATTGCATGTCCAATTCCAGATTCTCTTTCTCCTGCAAGGCTCGAGGCAGCTGCGAGATTGCACTTATTCTCTGGCTCTATGGCTCATCCACCCAGGCCTGCGTCATCAGTACCATCAGTCAGCGGGGAGCATAAACAGGCTGGAAACCAGGGCGGGAACAGACGTTTTTTAATTTATTTTCAGCTGAAACTGAAGGCAAAAGGGACGAAAGCCACATTAGAACAACTCAGACTACTTTAGAAGCCAAACAAACCAAACTAAACTTTATTTTGCTGCCAAAATTAACTTCCTGTGCTAAGTTCCACCTTTAATATTTCAGCCTGTTTACAAACGTACTGACTACAGTATGTAATATACTTGTTTAACTTGTCAAAAGATGGCTCATTTCAACATCTTTCCTCCATCCTGCACTCCTGCGGTTAAGTTGTCTGACTATCATAATAAATACGACAATCACTCATCAGCTACAGTGCGTATGTTCCCATATGTAGGGCTTTAGGCTGATAAACCAATGATTCTATGGAACAGAATCCTCTTGAATGTGTTGCAACAGCTACTTACATTATCTAAAATTTCATCCCTAATTACTGTGGCACTCCCAACTGAAACATCTCCATCCCACTAATGCCATTACAGGTTTTCATTAAACCTAATTAGATTGAAGGCAGTTATTCACTTTCAAACTGAGCGAGCTGTTGCTATGCGGGCACATTTGGAAGGATGAGCATCATAGATAAGCCTATCCGGAGCGATGTGCTTGATTATAACTGCAATAATGTCACAAAGCACTGCAACACATGACTTCAAAGAACCAGCAATAAAAGTTGATTTGTTTTCCATTCCAATAATTACTTTTTGACTCGGTCTATCTATGGAAAATCTTGCTCTTCCCTTCCTACTCCACGCTTCACATTTCATACAATGACACATCTGGACCATTAGAGCTTTTTTGAGGCACAACTCTTGTTTTCTCTAAGCAGCTTCGCTAAAGCAACAAGGGATTAAACGTTTTCTGGTTCACTGGCACTTTCACTATAGCTGCTGAAGGTGGTTTTACATTCAGGGGGTTTACAATGAGATTACATTGCTTTGTGTTACACAAAGCTACATTGGGCTACATTACATTTTTTTCGCCGGAAACTGTTTCATTAATTCCTAAGCTAATACCTTATATCTGTAATCTAGCAGTTTAATATGAGTAAATCTAATATTCAGGAATAACGTGTGGCTATGGCTCCACTTTTCCTAGGTATCATTTAACCTATATCCAACCATCTCAACACTTAGGCTACTCTCCAAGACGCAAGTAAAAACCCAGATTGGCTGAGGGAAATCCTCTCTGCAGTCTAGGATGTAACACACAAGCTGGCATTTTCCACCCATAAGGGAAAGAGTGTACTCAATGACCTGAGACATAATGTTGTTTGATTCGAGACAGATGGCTTTGCCAGCCACACTAGGTCCATTTCAAAACATGTTTGGGAAATGTTTTGGGCACAAAATGGTTTAACCTGAACAGAGTTTTCTGGTTAAAGTACCTCTGAACAAGCAGCTGCACAAAATCAGCTGTCCTCACCTCCTGTGGCCTCGGTGGCTCACACATGCACACAAAGGATTTGTAGCAGAATAACGACTTCCTCAACAAAGCGTTCAGTAGGCTGTAGCTGGTATCCTCCAGTCCTAATTTCATAACTGTGAGACAAATCTTAGTTGAAGGTTAACTTTTCATGACAAAAGGAGGTCTCACGCTAAATAAAAAGTAATTTATACAAATAAAAACTATGATTAAATGTGACATATCTTGCGTACAAGAATAAAAACTAACCATTAATGTGAAATATGCACACTGCTCTACCCAAAATACCTCCTGTCTTGTTCTAATTTTGATTTGGCTGCTTGACTTGTTGCACTATTATAAATAGAAAGCATCTTGTGTTCAGTAAAATTGTGTCTCTGTCAATAACACAGTCTGAGTCCACAATACATGGAGAATTAGACCGGAAACCAACAGAGCAGCTGGGACACACTACAAAAGTACACACACAAAGATAAGCTAATGCAATGCCAAGGGCGGTGGATGTAATACTGACGTTACCTTCAGGACGCCATCTTTGGTATTGTTTTTAAAAGGAAGACGTTAATGTTGGCAATCAGCCACTTAAAACTTCCTCAAAAGGTTCACAGATGAAATACTACCTTTTACCTCTCATGCTACACCCAGACGGGAAACAGTGCTTTAGTGAAGAAGTGAGTAAATCCAGCTTCAGCATGATCACCTGCTCTGCAGTGAACGGCACAAGCAGCCATCTGTGGTGACGCTAGGTGACAGCCAGGGAGTGACTATATTCAAGGAGAGTTTGAAATGACAGCTGTATTGTCTGACATCGTGTCTGCACCGAAGGCGTTTGTCAGACGGCGGTTTGTTTTTTTTCTCAGTTTCAAGCAAGACTACAGTTATTGTGTGTTGGGCTCTGAGCACTTCTACGACGTGGGTGAGCTACTCCCAGCACTGCACCTGAACGCCTCCTATGCAGCCACACAGGCAGAGCACTGGCTGTCGCTGCCAAACGTGCTGTTCGTGCGATGCTTTCTGAGTAATGTGAAGAGAGTCAGTCTGTTGTGTTACTGTAGAGCAGAGTGACACAGACACTGTGAGTGTGGGCAAGTAAAGAGAGATGAGAATGACATCTGTAACCATGGCAACTGTACACAACAAAAACAGTGACAGCTGTAGCTGAAAGATTCTTTGGGCATAAAACGGAGAAGGCATAATATTAATGAAGCTGAAATTTCACTGACAAAAGCAGGACTAGAATTTTTGTTGACGACAAAACCATTTGACAATCGATGGATTTCTGGCTGTTGTAAGGGGTGAGGCCGAGGCCAGTGGAGCAGACTCTGCCTAACCCCCGATACTTGAGCCTTGATTTTCCTAGCTGCTGATGCAGCACCAGCACAATACTAAGGGCAGTCTGGCTCGTTCAGGCATGTTCAACGGCCATCAGTGACAAGCACGTTCAGAAACTATTTCCATCTGATCACTTGCAAGATGGCAGAGAGCAGAAAGGTCACACTCCATTTTATCTCAAATGGCAGCTTTGTTCTCTGTTACTAAGAAAAAGAAGGCAACAGAGTGATTGGAGGAGATTGTCTTTGAGACTACAGATGTCAGTTTCAACATCAGCTTTGGGACGGGACCATTAAAGGCTACAGCACAGTCCTTAATGCCAAAACATTAAGCAGACCTAAAAGTTAACAGATATTTTTGCCAAATCAAAACTGAAATTAAACCAAAATCAGGCGCTAGAATTGAATGTGTGGTAAATCTGTCCTCAGTACTGAGCTAAAGACAAAGCCTGAAGACAAAGAACGATAAAAACGTAGGATAAAAGCAGTGTGCACATTGTCACTCTCTAGATCTGGCCCATGTTTTACTTTGAATATGGAATTTCCTCCCTCTGTGTTTTGAACGTAGTTGACTTTGCAAAAATGTGTTTGTTGGCCTTCACAAAGTGTCCAAGTCAAATGCTCACAGCTTCCAAGCAGCATCCCACTCCAAATTCCCGGCAAGCCTCAATGATGAGCTACACAGTAACTGTGAACAAAGGAAACCCACACAGACACTAAACCATACAAAGACAAAGGCGGTGGTTAAAGCACAGGATCAGAAAAGACCAGTGAGGGACACACAAACACACACCATTGATAATCTTTGTATGACAGTTAACGAAATGCATAATCGAGGCAAATTATCTGACATTTGACTTCCCTATAAGTTGCTTTAAATGCTGCATGTGTGAGGAAGTGAATCAACATTCTGCATGTAGCTTACATTTGGAGTTTAAGAGCATCTCATTAATGGTGCATTCTCTGTCATGGTCTCACATTTTGTAAAGTTTGCTTTAAGGCAAATGCTGTGTTGTTTATTCCCACTCTTGCTGTTATTATCACACTACCCCAAGCAGCACCATAATGATGGGCAAGCCAGCTATGCAAGGTGAGATCATCCTTCTGGGCATCATCCCTTCCCAATTCCCACAATGGGACATAAACAAAACATGTGTGCGCTCACACTTGTGTGTGGATCCCAGCCACGCTACACTGTTTGGGCCAATACTGTCAATAACTGGAAGGCATCCAGTCCTGCTGAGGGATCTAAGCCTTTCTGACTGTCTAGACACAAACATAGCATTCTTGAATAATCAGGTCATCAGCATATTTTAACAGAAAACTGGTAGTTTGACCCCCTTTCTGCATCAAGTACAATCTACTACTGTGTGTGTACAGTGGGGGGGTGTACATGTATCGGCCGTGTCTGTTTTGATAACGGGGGTTACGTTAAAAAAACACTCCTCATGGGAAAACAGAAACATTTCTGAATCTGATGTTTTTTTAATCATGCAGGATAGCAGTGATTCATTATGCAGATTAAAATGAAGAGGCTGCAGTGTGGGGTATTAGGATAAATGTTACGTTAATGTCAAATCTGCTCTGAGGTTGTGGTGTGTGTTCACATCGAATCACAACGACTGTCAGCTAAGAACAAAAATATCTTTGCCTTTTCTACACAAAGGCCGAAATCAAAGTGCCTCGGCTCGCTCCCTTACTTAAGCCCAGCAAACCGTCCAAGAGCGTGTATGAACCGCTGTGGTAGACAAACAACGGTGCATTCACAGTACACAACTGTGTACACACACACACACACACACACATATGCATTCTGTGAGCCTTCTTCTATCCCCGGGGCCTACTCTAAATAGCAGTCAAAGGGAGGGATTGTGGGGGAAGGAAGCGGTGGGGATGGAGGTGGGGGTGGGGTATAGGAGACACCAGAAAAGATGCAAAAAGAAAGTGAGCTTGTGTTGACGATGTAACCGTCCGCGAGTGCTGACACAAACTCGGCCAAGCCTGGTAGAATTACTCAAGACATAACTGATGTCTTCGTCAGAGGCTGGAGCTGTGGGGGGACAGGATGTTGGTGGGTCGGTATGGTTTTTGAAGGCATTTTTAACGAGCATGTGGTGGCCTCTGACCCTGTAATTGACATGCTTTTATCTCCACAAGCAGCAAAGAGAAGATAGCTGAGCTGCTGTGTTTGCTCTTTGACACTGCTAATTAACCGTCCTCCTTCCTCTGGCCGCTGGTGATGGCTATAATGTCTCTGAGTAGGCCGAGTGTTTTTAAATTCTACCAATCTAGGAAATTGAGAGGCAGATTTGGAAATATATCACAACATATATCATCAATATTATAGATACATATTTTGGGTGTCGACTGAACCCTCCTTGGTACCGTATGATGGCACAACAGCTCCAAAGTTTGCTCTTCAAGGAGCATAACTCTGCAGAGCTTCGTCAATAATTTACTGCCATCTTGCTTACAGCGCCACTGCTCATGGGTATGTGGGCTGATGCAAGTAGCCTCAGATTTGACGCAGTTATATCTGTGACCAAAAATGATCAAATTAGGCCAAATGCAAGCATGTTTTCATGAGTGTGTGTATATCACTCCTCCTCTACAAGGGGGTGAATGTCACATTCAAGATGCCACACGCTGGCATGGGGCCTTAGATTGTCTATTCAACCTACTCTAAATTTAACAGTAGTCCCAGTCAACTCTCCCCCCTATTCAGGGCTACTTAGAGCCACGGGCTCCATTTGTTGAATCAGTCTTTGAAATGGATATTTGTGTAAACTCTTGAAAAAGTTTATTTTTTTCTTGTCCAAAATCTAATAGATTTGAGCACAATGTCATTAAACCCAAGATAAAAATGAACAAAAAGCATGCAGTTCAAACAGATCTTAATTGGAAACAAATTAATCTGCTACAAATTTAAACTGGATTAGTTGCCGGATGGATTAGAGCTCACAAATTATTTGGTTCCAGTGAGAGGATCTGCTGAAATTCTCTGTTATCTTAGTGTAAAGACTTTGGACTGTTGGGAGTGAACAAGGATTCATCTGTACATTTCTTCAGAGTTTGTAAATATTATATAAAAGTCTGTAATTAAATGCTTAATCTTTTGGGGGGGGAGTAGATTAACCAAAAATGAGTAGGTGATATAGCGTAAAACTACACATTTGTAAATGAAGATATGATATAGAAGGTGAGGTTAAAATCAGGATAACAGCATTAAATGTGGCAGGAACTGTCTGGCAAAAGTAAAGATGTACAGCAGAGAGGCTCCACTGCTGAATGTTTCATTTACTCTGAGCCAAATCTTGGCAGAACATCCGCAACAGACTAACAGCTCCATCAGTCACGGGTATACACTGTACGAACAGGTGGAGAACAAGAAATAGGACGGTGCAGAGAGGAGAGATTTCCACATTCATACATAGAAATCAAATTTCAAATAACTCCATCCTCGGATGACCTAATGACCGAGTGGTAAAGGCGCACACCACATGGGCACAAATGCCTTTAAGAAATGAGTTCCCAGTTGGATTCCCAGCTGGCCTGGACCTTTACTGCATGTCATTCCCATGCTCTCTTTCCCCTCGTTTCCTGTCTCTCTCCACAGTAAAACCGTCCAATAAAAGCAAAAATGCTAAGATGCTATATCTATAAATAAATAAATAAACCCCATCTATAAAATAGGTTTTGTTCACTGTGACCACAACAAACCCTCTCAAAGTTATTACCATTCCAACCCACCACCACTGCAGCCAATGACTCTATCCCCGTGTGACATTTCGTGGGATGGTGTCATTGCCCGTCATCGCCTCCTCCTCGGCTGCAACACACAACATTATGGCTCGCTGATGATCTCAGAGGAACGCCGAGGAGCCACCCATGAGACGAGAGGCTGATTATTACCACACACGTCCCCGATGAGGCTGTGCATGGGGATTTTGGAATAGAAAACATGGGTGTATGTGTGGGAGTTGGATGAGGGGAGCTGGAAGTACGGACGCCCGGTTTAATCCAGCTGGAGGTTACGAGTGCTGCTGCCTCCATCCACTTGATACTAATCACAGCTCACAAATACCCCACACACCCCCGACCTCAGGTCAAGAAACTGCCTCTGTCCTGCACACAAATAAAGTGCAAACAAAGCCTGCTGCTCTCCATGGCATTCCCCACAGACTGTGGGAGGGATGAGTGAGCAGGGAGAGAAGCGAAGAGGGGGGAGGGAGACACAAAGTAGGCTTCCATTGAAATGTTGCACAAAGTTGGGAGAACGTTTAACAAATCTGTCAAATAAAGCAAATCTTCTTTTAACATACATTTCAACTTAACATTTTTTTAACCTTAAGGCAAACATTTAATGCCCCAATAAAAAATATCAGATTTAATTAGGTTGATTTAGAGTATGTATTGTTGCATTTGCCTCTTGCCTACAAAGAGTTTTAATACCAAAGCTGGGATTTAAGCTCTATTCAAGCACCTCAATCAAATTATACAAATTAATATATTTAACGGCTATAGCGTCCGTGTCGGCCCGTCAATTGGTGGATCAATATGTTCTCAGCTCTTAAAATCCTCACTGGTCGGACAATGGCCACGAGGAGAAAAGCTCTACATCAATAGCCTTCTAGAACTTCTTCTGACGGCGGCAGAAACAGACTACGCGTGAACACTCCTGCGTCTTCACAACCTTTACGTCATCCGACCTACTAGAGACTACGAGGACTAGCCTAACATTTACTAAACATTTACTTATGTCGGCTCCAAACCAATGAACACCATGTCAAAGATGTCTGTGTTTTGTTTAAACAGATGGCCAGCGAGTGGTTTAAAAAAATACAAAATCGCAGACAGCAGTTTGTATATCACAGCTCAACAACAAACATGGCAGATTATCTTAAAACAGTCGGTTCATTTGGCTGTTATGTTCCTCAACAGTTCTCGTGCTGGTATCGCCAGCTGATGTAGTTCTATTTTCAAAAAGCGTTCTGACGTTGGTTGTTTTGTTCGGGTTCTTGTTTTCGTTTTAAGGTTTAAATTGTTTTGTTTTGTTGCAACCTTTACTTTTTTATGGTTATGGAGAATTTACTGTGAAAGGCCAGCAGATGGAGTGCACTCGATAAACTGTGGCCGATTTAGTTAATCTAGAGATAATGTGAAGATTGTTTTTCAATTGGTGGAAGTGAGGGCATGATTTCAATCAAACAAGATGTACTTTGTCCTAAAAATTTCCCTTTAAGCATATGAGTCGTTTACTCCTCAGCTATATGCAGAAAAATTGCGATATCATAGCATTTTATTTGGAACTGTCAATGAGAAGTTATTATGAGCAAAATATACATAAAGACAAGCAGATGGAAACTTACTCGACTTGAAGATAAAGCTGCAAAAATGCGTTCTGATGCCATTCGTTATCCAGACCTACCTCTTATAAACGGCAGCGCCACAGCAAACATAAACACCTGTTTCCTCCCTCGCTGCTTGTCAAGTGAACTCCTTAATATTGCACAGTACAGTCATTCCCACCGATTGGCTTCCAGTGGCTCTCTGGGCTGCTGCGTTGGTTCAATAAGACAAAGTGATGCAGGACAAAAGCCCCGCTGAGAGGAAGGAACAAGTCTTTATCTGTATCCTTGTTTGTTTGGCTGCTGGCGTGTGCGCTGAGAGAAAAGAGCAGCAGATTGTGTGACAGTCACCTGGATCACAGAAACATGTGATCGGGAACACTGGCACTAATCCTACAAACGCTTTGGAGCACACTAAGATTTAACGGTGTCCTCAAGTGGTAATTCAACCGATATTAGTGGCTGGCAACACTGTATAAAAGCACTCTTTAATTAAGCTTCCTGTTGCAATAAAACAAAAAACAAATCAGCGTAAAGACAATTGCGACTGCCGCAAAGGGTCGAGGATGCCAACGCCCGCTACAGATTCAGGCCCTATACATCGTAGGTCTGTGGGTTGATACCTTCCCCCCCTTCCTGCATACAAACACCAACACTGACGCACATAACATAAACATGCAAACATTCGAACCCTGTCCTTCCCATGGTGCGCCCAGGCTCGGAGAAACTCGGCCCCCCGGGGACGGACAGATTAACACATGACAGAGCCTGTTAACCCTGGACAAAGAGAGACGCTAATCTTGTACAGTCGGCCTCGACTGTCCTCAAACAGTACACAGACAGAGAGAGAGAGAGAGAGAGGAAGAAAGACAAGAAAGAACAAGGGAGGAATATGTAGCAGTAACAGAGGCCTCAGTATGTCCCAGAAACTAGACAATACTGTGGGGAGGCAGGGCTAGAGGGTCTATCAGCCCCGAAACAATAAGGGGAGAGACAGAGCCCAACAACAAACAAGGCCCCAACGGCGAGGGCCCTACTACTGCCTGGCTGAGCTCCACCGCCTGCAGGGACGACCGGCAGGGCAGCGCTGAGCTCAACTGTGTGGATATTGATCGCATGGGGGAAAGTGGGGAGCCAGGCATGCAGCTCCACAGATGGCCAGGGCAGCAGAGAAAAAGACAGAGGCAGACAGAGGAAGTGCATTAGTAAGGCAGGTTCCTCTGATGCTGTTAGCTGCCTCCCCTGGGAGATATAAGAGATAGTCGTGACATGTTTTTAGGAGAGGATAATGAAAAAAAAGGGGGGGCTGGGTAAAAAGGGACAGGGACAGGGATAACCGGCGAGGAACAGCAAGACAAGAAGGAAGACAGAGGACCCAACAGAGAAACTAAGGCTAATTTGTAACTTGAAGAGCTGCTGGATCATCTCCATAATGGGCCGTCTGCCCACAAACAAGCTCCTCTCTGGGGGTAAATGAGATCAGGCCAGCCCAGGACCAGCTGGTGGCTTGGATCAATGACACAAGATAGAGCAGATACAGAGCTGGAGGAAGAGGACAGAACCGAGGCATCTGGACAGGATGGCAGAAACACGCCCGAGAAGCTCCAGTTCTCTCTCGAGATTTTGTACGAGGCCACGGTCGCTCACATGCAAAGTACAAGTGGAACGACTGCGTCCATAAGAGGATTATGTTCTCCTGTTTGAAGTGGAACAAGGCACGTTCCAGATGGAATCTGATCTCTCGCAGGATGGCAGACAGGTTGGATGGTCGACCAGATCAGCAAATACTCGCTACAGCTTTCTAAGAACTAAACCTCGAACCAGACATCTGGCATTGAAACATCACCACAACATCTGCCCACGAAATGCAACAAACTCGTCTTTTACCACATCCACAACCGCAGAGGCATACATTTGGCAGTTCAAAGGAGGCTGATGATATATCTTTGCAGCAGCACACTAAACACAATGAAACAGTCAAAGCGAGATCTGACTATCAACATGTGAAACTGATATGACTAAGACATAATTTGGCCCCACCAGTTGCTTATAGTAAAGGGAGTTTATCATTCTGTCAGCACCAATGTCTGGCTGAAATGCCTTTCATTCCACACGTGGCTCTGGTGTGGCAGCCTCTGACATAATCTACCAACCGCATCAGCCACAAGGAAAACATACAGCCATACTGATGTGAAGACGGCTCCATTGACACCACTGTGTTTGATGTGTAAGTGTCAGAGCAGACCTCATGACTGACACCACAACAGTAATGTTTTGGGTCTGTTTTCAGAATCTCCAAGACTGCATTGTACAGAACAACAAGGCACCACCACCAACACATTGTGAACATTTTGGTCTTAAAGCCAAGCACCAGGGCCGTGAACCTTGCCCATTATACATCCTCCCACTGCAGGAATTCAGAACGTCCAAACACAGCAAATTACTGCAGCTGCTGGCAAATACGGCCTCGAAACCGCACCGCCAGTTGCCAACTGCATGCCCTGACAACTGTGACACCACCAACTGAGGCTCCTATCATAAATAAGCGCGCAGGCAAAGTTTATCTCTGCTTTATCTTCACTGTGCAAAATCAGTTTAACCCAGTGGCTGTTTCCTCAAGTCTCAATCGCCCAGAAAACAGAAGGAAATTGAGCCTAACATACTGTTTCTGTTGGTGTTTTGATAATCTCAAAACAAGAAACTATTGTGCGGTTGTTGCCATGGATTAAAACACAGCCACAGAGGATGGCTGTAATTTTTAATGACGCCAAGAAGTGCAAGGAGCACGGGTTGAGGCTGAAAAAAGCTTGATGACCAGAGGCACAGGCTTGCCCTTGTCACTATTGAGAAGTTCAGAGCTGGGGGATTTCATTCTGAGTCACACACCCACCGACACCAGTCCTTAGGCTAAGGGCAAGCTGACACATAAGTCTATTAATGCAACAATCATAGCCCCCCCCTCTCGACCCGTGCCTCGGAGATGACTGTCCGAGGCACGGGTCAAGAGCCCCGCTTGGGGCAAAATAGATGATTAAAATTTAAATTGTCCTAATATACAAGCTTATGAAATACATTGCATGTAATAACAGTGAGAGCAATCCTCAGAGCAGCTGCAGCAGAAGAGGCAAAACCATTTCCTCTCAATGAAATGACAGAAAATAATTAAAAAAGAAATAGAATTTCAAAGAGCCCAAGGTGAAAAAAATCAGTCTTTTTTTTATCCAACCAACCATCCAAGACCCAAAGACATTTCATTTTCTATCATGACCTATATTTAAACTAAAAACAGCAATTTGAGAAGCTTAAATTGGTAAACGATTGGCATTTTTGCCTGGAAAAATGGCTGATTATATAGTTTAAGAAGGGCTGCAGAATATTTTTTAAGTAGAGTATTTAAAATCTAATTAAAATAATACATCACTAACAACGATAAATGTTGGACATACTGAAAAACACAGACTAACCAGAGGCTGAGCTGATGTCTTAACATGAGAATAGCATCTCGTTTTCAATAATATCAGATATTATGACTTTAAGCATCATTGATCACGATCGATGATTAATCTGCAGAAACTTATTGATTGATTTAATCATTTGATTTAATTATTTTTTGATGGTATGTTCATTCTGCGTGTGGATGACTGTTTCAGACACCGGCCATGTGCTCTCTTTCTTAGTGCGCTGGGGTAACTAACGCTGTAGACACCCACACCCTTAATTCCAGCTCCTCCAACACAGTGACAAGAGGCAGAGTGATACACACTAATAAAATCACACTGACAACAAGAAAGAAAAGAGTCTTCAGCACAATGAAAAGGAGCTTACTCCAGCCGATTTTTGTAATTTTTCACACTCCACAGTGAAAAGGAGATTACTGTATCCAATTTTTCTTTCTATATATATATATATTTATTTTCCAGAAACACAATCATCTGCTTCATTCAAGTTTAGTTCCTGACAAATCCTCTTCCCACACAGAATGCCTCCGGGCTGTAATCCGCATCCTCCACCTAATAATCTTTCTAAAACCATCTTAAATAACTTCATAAAAAAAAAGAAAAAAAAACAGACTGCCGTTTTTAACAGCAGCCAAATTTAATTTCACGATTGCATTAGGCCGCCTGTCTGTCCTCCATTTCCCTGCCTCATCCACCAACACTGTGAGTCAGCCATTCTCTCATCCATGCACCGGAGGGGGGCGGACTCGCTGATGGCTTCAGCCCACCTCTGACTTAAGAGTCCTGGAGTGTCTCCAAGCCCCTGCGTGGCCGAGCTTTAAAAGTGCTCATATTAGTTGCCCTGGGATGCCATTTACTGGGGATGACATCAATACATCGTGGTCGATCAGCTCACATTATTGACCGGCCCCTGCCCACGATGGCCACAATGCTTGAGACAATTTATGTCGCTGTCTGCACCACCTCAGGGGGGGGGGAAGAGAATAGAGTTGTGGGCTACGGATAAAGATTTTCAATGCTTGCATGTTTGCAGTTTATTAAATGCTTCTGGCCAGGCTTTGGGAACTGGCAGTGTTCTCTCCTCTCCATTGTTCTACTGAGGGGAGCGTAATCTGTCTTGCTGCACTAACTCAACCAAAAAGCGAGGGAGCAGCCCCACAACCACAATAGCTGATCACTTTTGGGGGGGTGACATTAATCACCTCTGATTACATGCCAGCTTCACACTGAGCAAAACTCTCTGAGAGATATTTAGGCTTCACACACTCCCTCCAGCATCTGGAAAAGAGGGGAAGAGGGGGTGAAAACGCTACAAATACCCCCCCTTCAAAGTTATCCTGTTGAGTTAAAATGAAAACTGCTAATTTATGAGCAGAAACAAAAAAAAAAAAAACCCGGCTGCTGCTTCTTCTTCTTCTTCTTCTTCTTCTTCTCCTCCTGAGGCGACCGGAACAATTCCTCACGCCACTTGGCCCATCACAGAACAATGGGCATCCGCGACGGAGGATGGAGAAGGAGGGCAGATGAGGGGAAAAAAAGTTTAGGGGGGAAAAAGGCGACAAAATGGCCACACAAAGAGGGAAAGCGTTGTCTAAATGAGCAGGAGCACACGTTGAAATGGGTTAGGCTGCTTTAGGGTTAGGGCTAACAGGTCTGTGGGGGCACTTCCAGCCACCACGCCGCCTGCCACCGCCCCATCAGCTCCTCCTAATCAAACAAGCGGCTCATCGACACACACACACACAAAAAGATGAGGTGACACTTAAAACCTTTTATACATTTTTTTTAACCTGAAAACAGATATATTAACCCACATAAAAAAAGAAACCCAATGCCCTGCTTTGTGCTAAAAATGAGGAAAGTAGTCCAACGGTAACTACATGAAAGAGAGACTCGTTAATTAGCAGTTAACTGTCAGTAACTGACGCTAGCACGCTAGCTAAAGCTAAAACAATCTTACCCGTCAACGCAGCGGCGAGCTAGCAAGAAATCCTCTTCAGCTACGCCCAGTGTTAGCCAGTACAACCAGACTGGGTCCTCGGGGTTGGAAGAGGGGAGAAATATAGTAAAGTAGAGGGACGAGAGGTTTTTCTTTTTTCAAAAAAAAATAAAAGAAACGGGGAGAAAAATCGCCGGTGAACGTAGCGTAACGGTTCCAGACGAGCCGAGAAACTTCTGCGTCTCGAGCGTCGTTTTTGTTTTTTTTCCTTTTCTTCCCTTCTTCTTTTCTCTCAAATGATGCACGTTGAGTGAGAGGAAGAAAAGAGGAGAATGAGGCGTCAGTCCGCTTCGCAGCAGAACCGGTGAACGATGGATGGACAGGCGGAGGAGAGAGGGCTGCTGCTGCCTTCACGGCCCGCCGGAAATGTTCGGAAATCACAGCTCCGCGCGCGCCACAGCCCACGAGCCGGTGTGATTGCAGGCTGTTCTCATTTTTTTTGTCACTGCTTTTCTTTAAACCTGCTTTGTGGTCTGTAACCAATGTTTGCTGAAAAAAGCTTTATTCTAGTCATATAATGCATTTTTTTTTTTTTACATTTGCCAAATTATGAGTGCAGCCTTTACTTTGTGACTGCTTAGCTTGTAAGATAATTGCAAGACATGATTTCTTCAATAAAAATGACATTACACACCATAGCCTAAATATTAGGGGGAAAAATACTCCATTAGTACATCTTAAATGTGAGGCCTGATTAAACTATAAACTGTGAAAATGCAGAAGTTTCATAAAGGACACACTTTTGCCATGACTGCAGAAATACAATTATGTTTATTTACAATCTGATGTACATCTGAGACACCATATCCAAGGTGCTGCCTGCCATTGGGAGCAACTTTGGGTTCAGTGTCTTGCCCAAGGACACTTCAACTGTGGCTCAAACCACCAACCTTGCAATTAAAAGACAACCCACTCTACCAACTGAACCACAGCCGCCCACATTTGGATGTTATGACTGCTTGATTTAGATAAAAGCAGTTCTGTATTTATATAAAACTGCACAAATCAGCTTTTACAGGAAGCACGATCACTTTTTGGCACTTGTACAGACAAAAGGGTCCCCTGAATAAACTCTGTCTCTCTAAATAATTGTTAAAATATCAAATACCTTAAATCAAACTTATTGCTGATTGATTGAACAAGGAAACCTCAACATTTTGGATAAAATGCTCATTCACTTTATTGGAGAGATAGCATTAGATGAGAAGGTACATTAAGAAATATGAAGCTACAGTCTGTTAGCTTAGCATAAAGAGATGGGGAAACAGCTGGCCTGGTTCTGTCCATAGACTGTAAAAAAGATGGACGTAGCAACCGCCTCTGAGATGCCAATGTGGACGTATCTTAAGGTGCAATACCACTGAGTGCTTTTCGCTGACAGTCCCCGAACACAGTGGGAAGCTCTAAATTCTCCAGAAATCCTACACTCTGTCCAATCCCTTTGTTCGGCACACCTCAGGAATAATCACACTGACACGGTGTTACTGCTACATCCTGTAAAAAGTGCAAAGTCACGGCCTTTCAGCAACATCCACATGTAGTTTTTTGCATTTTAAATGAGGGGCACTGCAACTTTTTGCATAGCAGACCGTCATGTACTGTACCTCATTGTACCTACGTGTGTGTGTTTACAGTCTGCTATCAGCATCCTCGTTAGTTATGCAGAAACACAACAGTAGTTTTAAAATCCAAACAAATTTTGTTTTCAGGTTTTATCAC
>NW_007579391.1:0-8046 GCF_000690725.1 Stegastes partitus | reverse complement strand
ACAGCACGCTTCAGCATGACATCCGGGGAAATGTTACGCTGCCTGGACAGGAATAGCTGAGCTGGAATCTGGATCTTCAGAAAAAGTGTAATTAAGATGCCATTAGAATAATGCACGCGATAGAAGGGCAGGGTGTCGGCCTCATCAGGGTTCAGCAGCAGGTTAATTACAGTCATGCCCACAGGTACGGGCACACCTAAATGTAGCCATTATAACAAAATGTCATCAGTCACACCAGCCTGACGAGTCTCCTTCCACCGCTACAGAGGTCTTTGTACGAAGGTGGCGTCCGCCCTGCCACGCTGGTCAGCCGTGCATGAATGAATCAAAACAAAAACTGAAAACAAAACTGACTTTGTTCAGTTAAATGAGCAGCCAATGCTATCATTTGCATAATATTAATTAAGGTCATGTCCCTCTCGCTATCTCTGCCGTACCGTGCGGTTCGCTGCAAAGCAAATAAATGGAGACTGTTACAATTATTGTGCGGCGTGTCAACACGAAAATAACTTGTAATAGGATAAACATGTTGAACTGCAGGTTTGTTCTCAAGTGGACACACAGAAAAATCCCAACAGGCCTCAGGAACAGGAGCTAACAATGAGTCCTTGAAGGCAGCATTCACCACGACAGCGCGCCATGCTGGAATTGAAAGGAGTGAATAGCGAATAGCAGAGGAACTCTGCTTTCTCTAAGAGCAGCCAATCACCTCCCAGGCTGGGGGATTATTCAAATTGAGGATGATGTCACCTCTTGCAAGTCACCCTACTCTCTTGTCCGAGTTTCTCCCGGTTGTCTGTTGCCCTCCCTCTAGGCCCCTACACCCCTTTCTCTCTACTGTTCAAACCCTTTTCTTCCATTCTCCATGCCCGACTGCACACACACACACACACATGCGCGCGCACACACACACACACACACACACACACACACACTCTTTAGCCGCGCATTACTGCTGCACCACATGCATCAAGTTGCCTGCATTGTCTGCTTTCAATGCTACTGTTGCATCAAGAGTTCAAAATTGCTCAACACATCTCAGACCTGTTGATTGTAAAACTGCAATTAAAAATGCTTTTAGTGATTATAGCTTGTAAAAAAAATTAATCACATATGGATTCTTTTTAAATTAACATGTAATCCATCCCAGTAGTGTGCATATTAGATTAAACATCTCACACATTCTTTTGTTTCTTTTGTCCTAAAAGTCACATTCCCACCAGGCGGATTTAAAATGCGCACCTGCCCTCAACTTCCAGCGTGTCACAGTCGGAGAGAACGGATCTCAAATTGGATGATAGCAATTGAAAAGGAGAAGGAATAAAAGCCAGCAGAGGAGGAGCACAGGGAGTATTCCTGGCTCCCGGTTCAGATGTGTGTTTTCTCTCAGTCACAATTAGATAGCGCGGGGCGTTGTTTCGTCGCTTTAAAAGCTTTTGTTTCTGTTGTGCCGTGCTCCTCACCAAGAGCAGGGCTTTTCATCAGAGACAGTCTGGGTGGGCATGCCGCCTGTCTGCCTGTCTGTCTGTCTGCCGCCGCGCTGCTGCTCAGCTCCCAGCAGCCGCCTGCTCCTGTCTACATGAGCCAGGCTTTTGTGTGCCGTGTCTGCTCTGGATGGGCTTCTTTTCATGTCCAGCCTGTGGTGAGCTCCTCTCTTTCCAAGAACTTGCAAGAGGGGATTTGATCTTGTGTTTCTTGTTTGTGCTCAGGGTGGAAATGCATGGCACAAAGCTGAATGCCGCACATGCACCTGACTGCACGAAAAAAAAAAAAAACAGATCTCTTATCTCGGTCAGTCAGATTTCCAGAGGAAGCTTTGTTTGTGTTCCTCTGAAGCGGACTAATACCACGCCGCTCTGCCCGTTGCTAAGAGGGATGCACCTCTGATAATTTAGCTCCTTCTTGCTCTTGCTAAGTGCTGCTCTTGAACAATGCCACTTGTTTTGTGGAATCATAATTAAAGGTCACGCCGTGCCCACAGAAATATCTGCAGGATTACATGGAGTGTTCCAAATAGCTGGGGAGACTGTGCCGAGTTGAAAATGTCACCCACATACAGTCGATGTGTGTGAATTTCATTGTGGGAGCACGTGTTGGTATAATGTACGCATGCAGGTGTGTGCGAAACCATATGAAAGACATGGAAGGAGACCAGGAAGAGGGCGGGAGGGTTGTGGGGGCGTTCGATGCCTGCCGACTGGATGCTGACGGACGTATTGGCATGGTCAACCAGGCGCAACAAAGAGAGGAAGGTGTTTTTTTTCTCGCACAGGCGGTGGTGTGCGGCAGCGGAGACAGGAAGGGGCAGGGCCGCGTACCCCGCTGCACAGTTCCCCTGTTATTTATCTCATTGTTTTTTCCGCACAGCCCACAGTCCAGCTGGGGCGGCACCGGCACAAAAGGGGTTGGCGCTCTGTCAAGCCCCAGAACCTGGCCTCCAGTCAGGAGTCTGCTACCTCTGACGAACTGTTGCGCAACACATCCCAAGCAGATACGGGCACGCTTTCATTATGTATCACTTATTCCAGCATCAGATTGCACAGAGGCCCGAGTCTCCAAAGCAGCTGAGAGACACACCCATCAGACGCCATGTTCTGTAGGGATGTTCACAAAACAAGCTCCTCTCGGCACAAGTGGCTCACACGTGCGTAACACTTTGATAATGCTGATATTGTTATCTTTTGAACGGGGGTGTGTGTGAGGCAGGTTTGCACAAGCCGGTGCAGCACAGTACCAGCTCCCTGAAGAGCTCACCGTGCCAGCGCAGCATATCATTAACATGCAAGATGCTTCCACATTCACCGACAGGCAACTTGTGATGAAGGTCGCCAACAACAGCAACAACCCCATTAATGGATCATCATCACACATCAGGCCTGTTCTTGTGCAGCGCGTGGCCCATATCTGTTCTGCACAGAATCTAGATTAAACAAACAGCCCCCATGTAGATTCAGGTTCCTTTTTGCTATTTAATCCAGGCCCGGTGGTTTTGATGCAACATGAATGCAGTTAACTAGCTAAAAGCTAACAGCCAGGCCCTACAGTCGGCTGTTTCCTCTACGGGACTTTTTAATCAGCTTTAGTTTGAAACCTGATGATGTCCAGGGCAGGCAGGCAGGCCGGTTCCTGTCAGCCTGATTCTAAGTGCTCCGTCTCAGCCCCGGTACCATCCTTGAGTGAATAATGCATGCAGGTGCTGAGGATATTGGACAGCTACACCACTAAGAGGAACGAGTGTGCACGCATCTGCCTCCATGATCTTCGTCTGTTCCACGTGCTCTCTCATTTTCATCCATTCACAGCTTCAGCATTTTCTTCCCGCAGCTTCTTCCGTTTATGTTTTTGCTGAGATGTAAGATAGTTTGTGATAATGGCAGAGCTGAAGGTTGAGTACTTTGCTCAGCACTGAAGGATAATGTTTCCTCCTCCTCCTCCTCACAGTGCCGGTGTTTCAGCTTCTGATTGTATTGATTTCCTGCGATCGGTTGGCCGGTGGCTGCAGACGGAGCCTTCTCTCTCCCTCTAGTGGTGTCACAGCACCACGGCACACTGGAGCCACTTCATCATCCTAATGGGCTCTAAGGTCTATGGAACATTTATCAATCTATTTCCACACCAGCACACCTTGGACTAGTAATTTATATTTCAGTTCATGATAAATGTAAAGATGCTGCGGGTGACTCCCATATTCCATAAGCCTCTTCACCCTGCTGGTACCGAAGATATATGGAGGTCCAAGGTGTTCAAAATTAAATCAGTTAAAGGGATATTATACTAGAAGTAGGCGACTGAATAAATGCATTTTGTAACACATACAAACTGTGAAGTTTCTAAAGAAATTATTTAAATTCAAACTGAATATAATCAAAGTATTGTTACAGTTTCTAAGATTTTTTTCTCTTCTAAATACCAGTTTTCAAAAGTCTGTATAATTATTCATGACAGATATTTAGTCCCCGCCCCTTCACCTTTCAGCCAATCACATGCCACCTGCCTCTTTTATACTAGTAGCATCAACAGCTAACTACTTTAGCATTTACTTTAATGCTAAAGTTGGAGAACAAGAAACCCACTTCAATCCCACCTATAGCTTGTCTGTGTGCTGGATTTATTTTTGTAGTTTTAATTATTATTTGGGGGACTGTGAGGTGGCGCTGCAAAAAGGTCGCCGGTTTGCATCCCGGTGAGGACACCCGGGATCTTTCTGTGTGGAGTCTCCATGTTCTCCCCGTGCAGCGTGGGTTCTCTCCGGGTTCTCCGGCTTCCTCCCACAGTCCAGAAACATGTTGAGGTTAGGTCCAGGTGAATCTGTCTTCACCCTGAGTCAGCTGGGATAGACTCCAGCGACTCTAGTGAGGATTAAGGTGTATAGATAATTGATGGATGGATTATTATTTGGACATTGTTGTTGCTCTAACTAGCAGTAGAAATGTGACTAAATTTGGTAGCAGAGGATGACATTGGTAGTTTAAGAGGAAGGTTGCATGTGACACAGTTTTTAAAATATGACGTATTTATCCTGAAAACAGCTCAATAAATGAATAACATCATTTACATGGTGAATAACACCAGCTCAACCAGTTTTTTTTTGTTTATTTTGTGGATGTGTTCTTTCAGAAGGCAGCATCTTCACAAAAAAGAAGGTAGAAACCTGTACAAATTCCTCTTTTACAGAAACCGTGGAACTCCCTTTTACATGCTTTAACATCTCAAAACCAGGCGAAAATAATTAAGACAGCATTCAAAGTAAGACAGCAATCAGTAACCATGAAATCAAAACAGCATTAAGAGAACCTTCCCCCAAGTGTCAGGAGGCCACTAACGGATGCATTACGTTTATAGAGCTTCGCTCCGTTGTTCTATACGGCTCCCACGTGACGCATTAAAATCAAGTTAAACTGTACATCAGTCATCATCAAGAGGAGATAAATAAGAAAACAATTTAAAAACCTGTATATATTATACCTCAGTAATTGTAAACAATATTAATCAATCAACAGAAACATGTCAGTTAGGAAATAAATATGCAAATGTGCCAAATATCTTTGCAGCATCTCGATTCCATTTGTTCCCTTTTCATTTTTGTACAGTGAAAATCTCTCCTCCTCCTCCGGTGCCCTTCATATGACCTCATGAACCACGACATCATCACTTCAGTAAGTTCCCATAGTAACAGCAGTATTTCTTTTAAAAGGATAACTGGAGGAGTGCTGGTTTGTAGAGATGACCTAACTCATTCACAGATAAAACTAATGAGCTTTTCACACGTGGCTTCAACGTCAGTCTGCTGCCAGCGTCCGAGTCGGACACGTAATATAAAAGACAGACAACTCTCAAAGCTGCCGACAGTGCTACCCGACAAAACAACCACATATTTGTTCAAAACTTGGGTAAAACCACCATTAAAGTGACCTTGCTTGTTACATTTTAAATAAGGCGCTAGCTTAATTTTGAATAGAAAAAACTAACACCTGATGAACGAGCCCTACAGAGAGGAAACTAGCCTAGCTTAGCACAGTAGCAGGAAATGTGGCGTCTGCAGCCTCTAATGGAATTTAAGTGGTTTTATTTGCTTCAGCTACCTTTAAAGTACATATACAAATGTATTTTTGATTTATTAAACAAGCTAATTGGTGAAATTAAGGTTTGTTTGTAGATAAATAGAGTACAATATAGAAATGTTTCTTAAGTTTTTCAAGGCTTTGACACTGACTAAAAACAAGCACAAAATTCAGTATATTTTTCTGCAGTTACTGACAGAAACTAGACTTTTTGGGGATATTCTCCTACTGTACATATTACCTCTAAGAAACCTCTGAAAAACAGTATTTCTAGCCAAACTGCAGTGAATGCTAATTAAGCTAAGTGAAGAAATAGCTATAGTTTCAGGTAATTTATTATTATTCCTTTTTACTGGAATTCACATGATTTCTTTAAATGATAAACATACTTTTGATTGATTATAGGAGCTAATTGGTAGAATCAAGAAAGTATTTTCTTTGTGTTGTCCAGATAACAAGTGCAGCATTGAAAAGTGTTTTTAGGTTTTATGTAAGTGCTGTAAAAGCATAAAAAGGTATAAAATGTATATCCTTTTCTGTCTTTTCTTAGTGACATGAACAGAAATGATGGGTATCTTTCCTTACAGTAAAAGACAAATAATTAAAAAAATAATTAAAAAACTGCTGCGATGCTAGTTAACGCTAGTTGTGAAATAGCTAAAGCTAAAGCTAACTTAGCGTTTCCTGTTTTACTGAAATTGGCACTTCCATTTTGATACTCCTTCATTTTAGTGACTGAGCTTGTTATACCACATGAATAAAAAAAACAAAAAAAATCCCTACATGTCAAGCCGTAATGAAGAAACAACTGGCCCTGCAGACAGGAAGCTAGCCTAGCTTAGCATAGTACAGTATTTGAAACCTTTAGTGGAACTCACATGATTTCATACACAATACCATTATTATTGATCTATTAAAACAAGCTAATTAGTTCAAATGGATAAGAGAGTTTGCAGGCTGTAACGATGATTAATAATCAGCATAAAAAGGCCGAAAATGATCTTTTCTGTAGTTGCTGCACTCTGCCTTTAGAAGACAACGTTATCTAGAGCAAAAACAAAATGTTCAAGTACAACACATCAGCCTTTAAACGTCACTTGACAGCATTTAAATCCTGATTTTCTGCAGGACTATGAGTAAAAACGCTCTGTACCATCGTGCATTAGCACACAGTCACCTGGCTCCTTACAGCAGCAACAGTTCATACATATTGATGACTGGCTGGCTGACTGGCTGCAGGGCCCGTCCTTCCTCGTGCAGCCATCATCTTCCAGCCACAGGAGGACGAGAACAAAAGGGGATGAGGAGTGAGCAAATTAAACTGGAGTGGAGGAGCGGCCTTGACTGAAAAACGTTACAGAAGCTAATGCGTTCGTACGGCAGTTAATGGGAACTGTTTTTTCAGCTCGGCCCGTTTGCTGTAAAGATTCACAACACATACATATATTTACATAATCAGGAGGAACACACATCCTGTTACCTAGGTAGCCATGTGGACAGTAAAATAATCATAAAATCCTCGACACGGTGGATTATTCAAGCGGAAATTTCCATTTTACATAGCGGACCCTGTGTCCAGCGATGAATGTGTTTACTGGCACAGTGTGTCGAGTCATCAAAGCCCGAACAAACTGACATTTCAGAAAGAGACAATAAATTATTCATACAGTACAAAAGCCGAACGCAGGTAATTGGGCTCGTGAGTGTACAGTGCAATCTACCGTTCCGGCGCAAATTTAAATGCAAAACAGAGGACAAAGTGGTCCAAGGTCAGTGGGTTCACTCTCAAGGCATTTATCGTCCCTGCTGGGTGTCTGTCTGGAAAAACGGCTTTCACTGGAGTGGAAATATGGTGCTTTAAAGAGAGAGAGAGAGAGAGAGGGGAGAAAAAAAAAATCGAGCATCTCTTGCCCTTCAACAGCCTCTTGCTCCCTTTGTGCCTCCTCACCAGTCGCAGCAGCAGAGGAAGGAGCACGACGGCCCTTCAGGCCCTCGGAACTTGCCGGAGCTGGGCGTGTCCATGCACTCTGCGATGAACGCGTGCAGGTCTGTGATGCGGACCTGCTCCTGCGTTTGGGCCTGTAGGGAAACAGCAAAAAAAAAAAACTTAACCAGAGTCCTTTACTGTATGACACGTAAAATGTCAAGTCCTTGTATGCTATCTGTTATCTGCTGCTGCTGGAAAAAGAAAAAAGAAGAAGAGAATCCTCGTGCACCAACACTCTGCCGGTATCCACATGTTCCTTTACTAAATGTAGTGATTTAACTTGCTTTTAATAAATAATGTTTTCATAGGAGCTCCGTGTTCTGTCATGCGAACACGTTGAAAGTAATCAGATTACATGTCGTGAAGCCGACTGACGCGCTCTCATCCGAACAAATTCTTATTGATCGGGCCAGCGCCACTGTGGCTTTCCTAAGGAGACAAGCAGGACATCAATAGCTTAATGGAGACTGCTCGGTCTAACCGAAGTCCTTACAGGCA
>NW_007579390.1:104065-145167 GCF_000690725.1 Stegastes partitus | reverse complement strand
AGTTGACGGCCATGTCAGGAGGTAGTGGGTGTCAACAGATAAAACTGTTTGTATTTAGGCCTGGTTTCGGTACACTGTCGCTTCTGTCTCCCTCCTTGTCACCTTGTGTCTCCTTCTTTATCTCTCTCTCCCCCCTCTCAGTCCCTTTTTCCCTCCCTGTCGTTTTTTTTTTCTTTCTTTCTCTCATTTTTGCTATCGTCCAATCACCTGCACCGCCTCTGCTGAATTGAAATTCTCTTTCATCCCTTCTTCCTCCAACCCCTCCCTTCTTCTGCTCCTGTTCTCTGCGTGCATGCGCAAGATGCAGTATGATGAGACCGGTCTTTGCTGATGAAGCCTGTCTTCGTGTGTTTATGTATGTGCACCTCGCAGCATGATGACACTCATCTTTGCTGATGAAGCCAGTGAGTGTGTGCGTGCATGTGCGCGTCCTCACCCGCGTGTGTTTGCGGGGCACGGCGCAGCACGATGAGACTGGTCTTTGCTGATGAAGCTTCAGTCTCAGAGTCTCTGCAGACCTTTCCTCATTACCAGCGGAGAGACAAATGCACTGCTCTGGAGGGAGAGAGGGAGACAGAAGGAAGGGAGGGAGACTTTAGAGAGAGATTGAAAGAGGCAGAAGGATGTATAGACTGAGATTACATCCCCACTAAACCAGCTCATTTTTGAAAACACCATTTACATGTGAAAATAGCATGCATCAGTGCCGGCATCTTCAGGTTGTTTTCATAAAGATCCATTTTTTTTGTCACCCCTGGCCTCGTGATTCATGTCAGTATTTTTTACTCTGCATTCGTAATAACTTTTCATCACATTATAAATGGGACCACATCTACATTAACTACATTTTTTAAACATTTTAAACTGAAAAACAAACATCTTAATGGCTGCATTAATAACCCCCTGTTAAATACACTGCAGCTTAGACCGGGCACGGCAGCTCGTGGTTGCCTGTTGTCATGGTAACACAACATGCTTTCCGGCATACAAGTTCTCCAGACGCACTGCAGTCAGAAATTACTACTGTCAGAGCAGTGAGGGGAAGATTTATAAAAGAAGAACATAAAAGAAATAGAGCCGACTTGCTGCCAGGCTTACAGCGTTTCCTGAAGAGGGGAAACACACAGTCCCACACCTGAATGCCTCATTTGGAGGAAAAACCACCTCATCCTTAGCACCTAAAAATACTTTTCTTGTGTGTGTCCTATTTTGGCCAGGAAAACAACAAAACTAGGCATCATAACCAACATGTGGTAGGGGATGGGAAAAGTATTGCATCTCTGTCATCTCTGTGTTTTTAACCCACTGGCAAAGTTGAAGGGCACTTTATGTTTAAAGAATCTGCAAACTTTCACTGTTTATCAGAACCAAACACTGTTAAAACTGAAAGAATCGATAGATTTTCAGCTTTCCAATGGTCCTTGAACTTATCATCTGTCATGTGCCATTACACAAATTTGACAAAAATGTAAGACTGAGACTTTTCAGATTAACTGCAGGCAGTGTTTTCACAGCGCAGATGATAAGCACCAACAACAAAAACAAATGTAGCTCGTGAAATATCTATAGCATGATTTTTTTTCTCTTTTTTTTCTCCATATAAACATTCAACCTAATTTTTTTCTTTTTTTTTAGGATTTATGGCAATATAATTGTAATATTTTTTTAATAATATGTTTAAAACAATTTCATTATACTGCACAGAGCATTTTTTTGTGTGAGAAATGGTTGTGTTGATTACGAAAAGGTGCAGGGTTTATATTGCAGTAAAAAATAAACCCATTGTGACAAAATGTGGGGAAAAAACATCCTGAAACTTCTTGGGGTTTACAGGGTTAAAACAGCCTATTTTTCCTTCTAATAGTCAACTAAACAAGCATAAAATACTGCTTTGCGTCACTGGCCTACTGCAGTGCCGTCGATCAAATCACAAAATTGGCAAATACTTAAATTGACAATGAAAATGATTGATCAGAGACATTCAGAGGGGACAGAAAGTTGTTGTCTTTATTCCCACACAGGCACTTTCCAAAAGCTCATCCATGCCGGCGGTCACAATTTTAAGATTATTCCTCCTTCGGGGCTTTTAAAGAGTTTTCTAGGGTGTCAAAAATGGCTGTTTTTAAGTGTGGATGCGCTTGCTAAACCCAGACAGCAAAGAGAGGAAGAAAGTCTCTGTTGTTGTTGTCGGGAGGTATTTGTTACTGCAGCAACAAGCCTTGGTTCCAGCTGATGGAGAGGTTGATCCACCGACTCTCCCATTATTCCTCCTCCTCCCCCCTCCTTCACCTCATCTCTCTCCCCCACTAACTAATGTGTTGTTCCAAACACGCTGACAGAGGCAGCCGGTAATGGCCTTAATATTGTACACGCTGGAAATGAGGGGAAATGAATTGTGCTGAATCTTGTCTTTCCTTCACTTTTTCTTCTCTCCGCCTTTTCCCTTCCTGCTCCCCCTCTTTTCCCTCTTTGTCTCACAGTCTTGTACCGTTGACATACATATCTGTTCGTCCTGTGCAGCATTCTCGCATCATAAATTGACTTAATATTCTTTGTGTATGAGAAGAGG
The DNA here is from genome assembly GCF_000690725.1 of Stegastes partitus. Classification (NCBI taxonomy): domain Eukaryota; kingdom Metazoa; phylum Chordata; class Actinopteri; family Pomacentridae; genus Stegastes; species Stegastes partitus. Next base: position 142,598 of record NW_007579390.1, on the reverse strand, counting down.
GAAGGGGGGGGGGTTAGCTAAGTAGAATTTAATAGAAGGCACGCCATACAGGCATGTTGGTGCACACACACACACACACTCACACAAAGGCTGATTACTAAATCACTGCTCTTATAGCTGGGACGTCTGGAGGAAGCAGGTGGAAATTGCTTAAAATGAGTGTGTGTTTGTGTGGAGAGGGAGTCGTCACAGAGGGAGGCTGAGGACTATAAAGGCTTTAAGGAAGAGTGCAATCAGAAAAACAATTCACTTCGGTTTTGTGGGGGGGAGGGGAAAAAAAGCTTTATTAACTATGGTTGCATCTCTAATGAAGGAAAATAAGCGTGTGTGTGTGTGTGTTGCAGTCTGTGTGTTTCACTTGGGGTTCTTTCTTGATGGTGGGGTGCTGAGAGATTTTAATCTTATTAACAGCCCTTACCCTGTTTGGTAAATGGCTTTCCAACTGCTTGGGTAATGAACTGTTTGAAAGTGTTTTCAGCACACACCAACATACATCACTCAGACACATGGGTACGCAGACACGCATGCGGCTGCACACGAACACACCTTTTCTCTTTCTTAACCAGCACCCCTCCCCTCTGTACTGAACAGAAGCCAGATTGCCAGCTGTCCTCGCGGTTCAGACGTGCACACAAACACGCTCTAACTACCAGCTGACAGTCGAACACACGATCCTTCCTGCGACTGCGGTTTTTCCTGTTTTGATATTAAAAAAGGACAACAAGCTACGTGATTTGGTATCCCTTCATCAGTTATAAATGAACACCGCTAGATCTGCTTTTAACAAATCTTCTGAGAGATTTCTCCTAAATGCATGACTGCCAGGAGAATTATAGTTGCTATTATACTGTAGTTAAGCCGTGTTTTACAGCGCTGATGAGATGTTTTATTATTTTATCCCGTCAGCTGCTGCATTAACAGATGGGTTTCAGAGCTGTCCAGCTACTTTCATCATTTTATCAGACAAATGGTCTTCTTAGGGCTGGAGAAAAATGTCCAAACAGCATTTGCTCTTCATACATAAATTCAAGAACTTCTAGTTATCTTGTACTCTTAACAGGTACTTTTTTTTGTCTTTTATACATCCATCATCTTTATTCATGCATAGTATAAAGCAGAAGTGAGAACACCTCTGTGCAATATCACTTAAATGTCAAATAATTCATAACTGAGCTACCTCTCAACAATTGCATTACTTCTAAGTTGACAAGTACAGTTTTTCTTCTTGTAAACTGTCAAAAAAAAATACTTTAGAAAGACTAGATTGAAAATACAGGCCCCAAAGTAGAGACTCAGTGCAGCAAAAGGTAAAATGCTCATGATCAATCTAGAAACCTGTGATCACTGAAACTAAATTGAGTACACCTGTGATTTCCAATAAGCAGAATTGTGTGCCCATGGTTATAAAACAATATGTGAACACCAGGATATTGTCTGTTTTGGACTAATGGGCTTTGTCTGTCTGCATGTCTGCACTATGGCTCCACATGGAAAAGATAAACAGAGGTGGAGCAGTACTCAATAGGCACAGAAAGAACGGGTCATAGTCATAGTAATTGGCCGTCCTCCAAAGTACTTTGGACTTGGCACAGGGTTTATATAGGCAAACCAGAGCTTCTGTGACAGCTCAGACAGTGTGAAGGACAGTTCATAATGTCAACCTCTTTGGGCAGTGTCCAAAAAATGAAACCCTTCTTGCTCTTCAGCACAGAACTGTAAGATTACAGTTAGAAGCCTGATCAATATTTGGAGCACATTCTTTGGTCAGATGAGATCAAAAGACTTCAGCTCACATGGCGCCCAACATGCTCGGTATAATTCTGGCCAGGACTACCACAGCGAATGCATAGTCCCACCAGTGAAGCACGGGGATGATATCGGACTGCACGAGAGCAAAAGATGCTGGGGAGACGGCAATCACGGATGTCGATATACCAAAAATACTGGCTGACAAGGTGACTCCCGGTTTGCAAAAGCTTGACAGAAGAGGAACATTCCAGCAACATAATGATTCAGCACACCACCAAAATAACACAAGAGTCTCCAAAGAAGAAGAAGAAGAAAAAAAAAGAGGAAACTATAACCTGGACAAGTATGTTTCCTGAATTGAATTCAACAGAACACCTCTTGGGTTTTATGAAAAAAAAAAAGTCTGTGAAAAAATGTCAGAACATCTCTTCAGAAATGTTGTATCCCCTGTGCCGAGGAAGATTGATTTTCTCATCAAAAGTGAAGGTGGACATATGAAGTGCTGGAAAAAATGAAAGCTGCATTGAGCTCCTACTGTGAGGCCTGTATTGCATCTGTGTATAATATAGTAAAGCTACACTGTTATGAATATTAATATATAAGAGCAAGTATCCGACTGTACAACATAGAAGTAGTGCAATTACTATAGTCTGATATAATGCTAAATCATTTGATATTTAAGTGATCTTGCACACTTACTTCTGCCCATCCAAGCTCACACTGGGATACAGGCAAATGCCCTCTTTACAGATGATCAGTCTATCACAGGGCTTCCACATATATGATCCTTGGACACTCACATTAATAAGCAACTTTCCAATCAGCCTAACCTTTACCTCTCTGGACCAAGCAGAAACGTTCGGTGCTGAATGTGGAAGTGCCGTACACTGCAGTTCCTCAAATGGCCACTTGAGGCTTTAGTCAATCCCCAAAGGTCCTCTATGTTAAAATACCCAACTTTACCCCTAAAATAAACATTTTTACAACCCGATGACAGAAATATTTTAGTCTCTACAGCTAACTTCTCTGTTCATGGCAGTTGTATGAGGAGGGACTTTTTTGTACATCTCATCCATTTAAATTACATCAAGGCCTAAAGTTCTGATTATAATTAAGAGTGTGGTTGCTCTGAGTGACCGGTGGGTAATGTTTGCAAAGGCGTTTGCGTGTCCGCACTCACACTCCACCTCTCCGCTCATTTTTTTGGATTCGCCGACAGCTGAGCAAAGTCAGGCACTGCAAAGACGGCAACAGCCAGAGACGTAAAGCTGAACTTTAAATCCACTGTTCAATAAACCTGTGGGTGCCGTTACAGATCAGCAATCTTTATACACAGTCTACGCTTTGGACCCACGCGCCATAGGAAATAGCTGTGACTAAAACGAACAGAGCGGGTGTACACAGATGTCGCCTGCAGCGGTTATGCCTCTTTAGGAAGTTACAGTCAAATAGTTTCAGGTACTCGGGTGCGAATTTCGAGTCTTCTTTTTTCTTTTTACTGCTCTATTCAAACCTGTTTAATCAAAAACTGCTTCCCATTCAGAGCTGAGGATGGATATTTGAAAAAAAAGAGAGAACCTTCTGCTCAAAGCTCCTTCACTGAACAAAGGAAGAGCTTTTTGTGGTTTTATGTGTTTTTCCTAATAGATCACATAACGAGGTGATTTGCCTCAGGCGTGTAGTTAAAATGCTGCGTCGAGGGAATGAAACGAGAATGCTTTCGCGCTGGTGTTTTTGCCGCAGACATTGTGTAGATGCAAACAGATAAACAGATACTAAGCAGAAACACATTTAGACATTTGTCAGCTAGGAAGACAAATGCTCAGATACTTGGCACATTTTATTATGAGATAAGCTACAAATGGGACTTTACTTTTTCTTTTCTTTTGTTTTTTGTTTTTTTTTTTGTTGTTGTTGTTTTTCATCTGTCTTACACCCTGTTAAGGAGTGAGCCAATGTTACTCTCATCAATATTGACAAGCTTTTTCATAAAATGAGCTCAGGGATGGAAAAAATGAACAAGACCTTGAAGAAAAATTGAGAGCAAGATGGAGAGTGAGACAGAATGCAAATGCTTTGACGACCAAGGGCATCACTTGTCAGGAGAAGGCCGAAAAACAGATATTATGCACCTCTGTTCCTCACTCATCTCTTTAGTCATCCCTCTTTTTCTCTCTCTCCTTTTTTTTTTATCACTCCATCTCATTCTTTTCAGCCTCCCATTACTCTTTCCAGGTCTTTTCCTACTGTTGAATCTCTGAAATGACAGCACATAAAACACCTTGGAACAGAAGCTCCCTGAGTGCTCATTAACGCCTCGTTAGCATAGAAAATGAACATCTCAAGAAGGGAATGGGTCTGGGATGGGTGGTGGAGCTAAACAAATGAGTTAAAAATATCTTTTCTTGTCTTTTTACTGAGCCATATCAGAAATATCTGAATCCATTTACTTTGAGCTTCCTCTGGCACAACAGAGAGCTTAAGCCTCTCTGCCCGGATGCTTTGATGGACACGATTATAAATGAGTGGCTTTTCTGCTGTCACATAAAGAGAGACTTGAAAACAGGTGGATCTGACTTTTTTTTTTTTTCCTCAGTCACACCTCCAGTGATCCTCCAAGGCCTGTCTTCAGCCTAACAATGTCAGCTCTTTGATTATCTCTCCTAACTAAATAGTTGCTCTGACAAAGCAGCAAGAGTCACTGTTGTTCAGTGACCAGCACCTGTCCTTGGCCAAGTTAACCCGCTTATGCTGGTAAAAGAAGCTTCTTTTTTCTTTAAGGAGAGAAAATAGAGCTTGAACTGTCTTAGCCTGCCATCCAGAGTGAGTATATTCAGTCTCACGAGGAAACACAAGCTTTTCTTGTTCCATGAGGAGCCATAAGAAGCAATCTCAATGTTAAATCTCATACAAGGTGTGTCAGAAAAGTTCCAGGACTGGTGTCACAAAAGATTTGTTTCAAACCCAAACTACGAGTTTTCCCCTTCAGACGATCAACCACCACGTCCTCAAAGACATCCTGCAGCGTTTGCTTCGTTCGAAAAGAGGCGAGAGTTGTGGCAAGTCTTGGCTGCTTCACCATGACAACGCTCCTGCTCACAATGCCCTGAGCATCCCACAGTTCCTGGCTGAGAAGAACATCTCCGTGCTGGAGCAACCTCCCTACTCACCCCACCTGGCTCCGTGTGATTTTTTCCTCTTCCCCAAGCTCAAGGGGCTCATCAAGGGGACCCGTTTTGAAGATGTGGACAACATCAAGATGGCTGTGACGACGGAGCTGCAGAGGATCCCAGAAGAATCCTTCCAGGAGTGCATGGTGGCAGAGAAGGCTGGGAAAGAGTGTTAGACTCCAGGAGGATTACTTCGAAGGGGAGAACTTGTAGTTTGGATTTGAAATCTATCTTTTGTGTCCTGAAACCTTTGTAACACACCTCGTATATTATATTGTGGCTAAACACTAGAGCTGCAACAGTTATTCAGTAAGTTGCCAACTATTAAATTAATCTGCAACTATTTTGCTGATTGATAAAAATTTCAAGTAATTTTTAATAAAACAAAGTGAGAAATCCTCTGATCCCAACTCTCTGGTTTCCTACCACCTCTATAACAGTAGACATCAAATCTTTGGGTTGTGAGCAAACCAAGACATTTTTGGATGTCTTTTGTGGGCTTTGGGAAACTCTAATCAACATTTTTTATTATTTTATAGACCGAACAACTAATTGATTAATCAAGAAAGTAGTAACAGATTAATTAACATTCAGAATATTCAGTAGTTGCAGCCCTAGCCAGCATTTCTGCTGTGATTTAGAGAAGTTTTTCTACCAGGCCTTAGGTTTGTTTCCTTTTCTATGCAACATAAACATTGTGTAGCTGCATTACCACACAGTGTGATAATAGACTTGATCATCTCTGTAATTAACTCCAAAAATCAAGCAAATCACCTTATTGATTTTCACTTTGTGATCATTTTGTTGGCTTAAGGAGAAAAAAAAGTCTAATTGTGTGCACAGTAATGTATTCAAAACGCTCATGGAAAAAAAAAACAACATTTTATTGAGATAAAACGCTCCGGGAGAGCTGCGAAATGGACCTTGGGGTGAGATTGCTTTGTAAATGTGTGTGTACATGAGAAACAAGAAGTTGTAAACACTGTGCTACACATCCTTACATTTTGTTTCTTCTCATATTAAACACACCTATCACAGGACTGTATCTCACCTGCTGTGCTCCTGCTCTGTCTACACCTACTGTGTGGAAGCGTAACTTTTAGTGTATGTTTAGAGAACAGGATTGGCCCCATAGCCGGGGGCAGATAGCGATGAAAGCTACTCTAGTGTGTGCCTGCATTTTTGTCTTCCTGTGTGTATTTGCGAGCAATCCCCCCACACACACACACACACTTACACCCGCTCTCTAAGGTATTTGACCTGTTTTGCCTCCAAGCAAAGAAAAATAATCTGTCCTGCATCCCAGCACTCTCCTGTGCTTTCCCTTACCTCCAGGCTCTCTTCTTCTTTCACAGGAATGCGTATATTGTGTTTATGACAAGTTACCCTCCCACTTAAACCCGTATTTATTGGCAAACATTGTGTCTCTTTCACGAGGGGATGCTAATGAGTAATACAGTCCGTGCTGGCATACACAAGAGGTCCACCTGTGTTTAAAAAAAAAAAAATAGAAAAGAAAGAAAGTGTGTAGAAAACAAATACACACACTGTCTTGCCTCACTTTTGTTTGTCATATTTGACCTTTGTGTGTATTGTTTTCGTCAGCAGGTGGAAGTGAGCGTTATTAAACAATACTTAGTCTCCCTTTGTGCCCCTGCTTTATCAGTATGTACTTCATGGTGTTTTTCAAATGGCCCATTGAGGCATTAGGTCCCGGTTAAAGACTTATTAATTCTGCACACACCTCTTCCCTCTTTTGGTTCTGTCAACAGTGTTTCATTAGAACAGTCTCAGTAGTTTGTAGCCGGTGAATGTTTTCCCTCTACCTTCAACTCCCAGCGGCAGCAGGGTGAGGTCCTTGAAGTCCTTTTTAAGAAAATTGGGCTTGACAGCAACAGCAGTTAGTCTGGCCTTTGTGTTTTCCCTTTGTTGTTGTTGTTCCTTTTAATTCTGCGCTCGCAAAATGAAAAACAGAGGAATGTAAAGTGTTGCTTCACTGTGTAACTTTCTTTCTCCCCCCCTCTCCTCTTTTTTTTTTTTGTCTTTTTCACTCCGTTCGCCACTCTGCTAATTTGCTTTATCTGTGACCTCCTGTCATTTCCTCTCTCCATCCAGGCAGTACTACGAGATGCTGTACAACACGGCGGACGAGCTGCTGAACCTGGTGGTGGACCAGGGCGTCCGCTACACCGAGCTGGAGTACATCAACGCCCTGTCCCTGCTCCACCGCAGTCAGACGGGCGTCGGGGACTTGAGCACTCAGAACATTCGGCTGCAGAGGCTGAAGGAGATCATCTGCGAGCAGGCCGCCATCAAACAGGCCACCAAGGACAAGAAGATCACCACGGTGTAATGATGAAACGAGAGCACAGAGGCGTGTTGAGTTTGCCTGGGAGTCAGAGAACGACGAAAGAGAACAGCGGCGCATTTTTCCATCAAATAACCTCCGTCCTACATGAATTTGTTTTGAGATCTCTCGAGCAGGAACACGCAAAGTAGATAATTGGGTCATAAGACTGAGGAGTGGTGGAGAACAAGTGGCGGGATGGGAGATATTTGAGAATTTGCTTAGAAAACACTGAAATAGACGCTTGCTTTTGACGTGGGCTCGTAAAAATCTATTGATGGAAAGTGTGTCTACTTCATTTCATCTTTCCTTATGTGATAAAGCACATTGTAGTCGAGGGTTGACATAGATATACTTTTTCCAACTTTGGATTGGTATATCTATATATAGTTATATATATATAAAGAGATATATACACTGTTCTTTCCTTTACAGCGCTGACTCACTCTAATTGGGAAGCAAGGTGACAGCCTGCACTACGACAAACTTTGCCAGTCTAGTTGCCCATGTGTCTGTGTCATAAGCTAACCCAATTGTCAGTTTCCACTCCTTAAAAGACATAACAAATGCAGCGCGCACGCTCAAACTCCAGCAGTCCTCAGCTCATGACGACTACAGCTCCAGATAAAAGGCGATCGTGTCGGACTCTAACCCGAACTTAGGCCCTATCTCATCTCATTTTCCTATTAGATCTAAACTGCTGCTCTCAATTATACCTCTATCTCTCCTCTCCTGGCAGCCCCATGGGCCCACTGATTCTGTCTGCAATAACAGATGCCAGATTAGACTGTCTGAATGAGGCCACATCTTCCGCCTGCTGCCAATTTGGGTTGGTCCCCAAAGATTTCACTAGCTGAGAATTGTATCATATCTATGGTTGTTAAAAATCTGTTTATCAGTCTTTTTTTTCCCCCTCATAGTTTGTGCAGTAAACTTGTGTGGCTATTGTGGAAAGTTGGGAGTAAATTAACATTTTTTTTTTTGCCCGGTGAGACTCAGAAATGAAGATGTTTTGCTGATTTCGGTTTCATCCTTCTGCAAAACAGGGACAAGGTTTATTTCAAATGCCGTGTTTCGAGTCGAGCGCACCACAGTTGAATGACTGGCACATTTTGTGTTAAGGCGTACGCGTGGGGGAGACGTTTCATCCGTCATACTGGCTCTGTCAATTGAATCTATGCAATTCTGAATCTTTATTCCGTCGTCCAAACTACTAGTGCATGCGCTAAAGTCTTTTAAAGGGAACAGAACGTATAAACTCCAGAGACGATCACAAATCATTGCCCTCCCCGCAACCCTCCCTGTTTTTTAGTTCATTAACTTGGGAGAGAAGTACTTAACGAGAGGAGGAGAGGGGAATGGGAGCCTTGTCAATACAGCAGGCCCAGCGCTGGTCTCCCCGAAGCCCACAGAGCAATCCATCATAATGACACATAGGCTGGGATCGATGGGAAAACAACTGTGGAGCTGCTGAGTGGTTCGCCTACCACTCCGAAACGTACACTCGGTGTAAAATCTAAAATCTGCTCATTCATCTGTTCACTCCGGAGCTACTTTTGTAATGTTATACATGGGAAACTTTAATACAATGTTAACTGACTGTGTCATGCCACTCACCGATACCATTACACCGCTATCACACTGCACACACACGGCCCATAAAAGTCCAGAAGGCTGTACGTATTGTTCACGCTCACATATGCTCGTAGGAACCGCGCCTGCTTTTCATGCTTTTTGTTCTTGAATTAAATTTGTAAAAACTTTTTTTTTTTTTTTACATTTGCTCCTCACTCAACTGCTCTTGTGTTTCACGTTTGGATTTCTTTGCAAAGGGCCTTTATTTTACATAGGAATGTATGTTGGATTCTCATAGATCAAACTGTCTTGAACGAGTTTAAATGCGTTCTTCTAGTTGTCAAGTGTAAATGCGCTGAAATTTGTCTACTCTGAATCGAGCACACACAATTTGTCAGTGTATACACTAATATACAGAGAAACAATAAATTCTTCAAATTCCAGTCTGTTTCATGTATTTTTTCCCCCCTGTGTTTGCACAACAGCCATATTTTCCACTAGGAATTCATTCATCCACCTGGAGTTCGCCTTCTTCCACGCATGACAGTCTGTCGATGTTTTGATGCCGTGGAGATGTTTCTGGCCGTGTATCGTCAGATCCAATACCAACACTAGAGGATGTACTTAACCTGATAGGTGTGATGTGTTGTGTGACATGGCTTTAAGCATGACGTGCTAAAGTGTAGCATATTGGAACCAGAACAACATACCACCTGAAGGCTCGTGTTGTTGTGGGCATAAATCCATATCTGGTGAACTCTTCTTCTCGCAGTATGATGGATTTGCAAAGCCTAACTGTATTTATCAGCCCTGTTGTGACTAATGTCATGGAGACCTGGTGCAAAACTTAAATGCAACAAAGGGTTGACTCAGCAGTGGAACATCTTGGGTTTACATTCGGGATCAAGTGATTTTCAGATCTGATATTCAGCATTTTTCTGATTGTCAGTATTGGTTTGTTATGTTTTTGTTGTTGTTTTTTTTAATGCACACTTGATTAAGTAAATTAATTTTCAAATGCAGTACTTCAGCTCAGATGCAGCCTTAAGTCGTTACCCGTAGTTACCACTCTGTGTTCTCAAACAATGTCCTGTGTTCTATTGATTATCCTAGTATTTTACCAATTTGTTGTTGAATCTAAAGTATTAATTTTCCTCCAATAAATCAAAGCACCCATTTCATTTCAAGTCATTTTATTTTGGCAAACTGTTCATCATTGCGTATTGGAGCACAATTAAAGTGTAGTCTCAGTGTGCTAGATTTAAGTCACTATTTCTTGCTTGTTCTGTTGTTTGACAACAGAAACAGTAAAGTATGTACTCAGCTGTATTAAATTACTGTATATGTGCACAGAGAGCAGGAGAGAAGCGTCCATCCATCCATCCATTATCTATACACCGCTTAATCCTCATTAGGGTCGCGGGGGGGGGGCTGGAGTCTATCCCAGCCAACTTAGGGCGAAGGCAGGGGACACCCTGGACAGGTCGCCAGTCCATCGCAGGGCCAGGAGAGAAGCAAGTAGCTCCTTTGTGTTTGCTTTTCAGATGTGTTTTGCTGTTTTGCTGTGCTAGCAAAACTTCTGTATGGTTTGTACACGTCTGCATAGTTTACCGTCTTTCCATTCTGTGATTATTTGAAGTTCTACCATACTTTGAAAACTTTTACCCTGAACCACTTTACCGCAGTTGTCTAAAGCTGTAGTGCTGACTGCAACTGACTGCAGTTAAAAACAATTGTCATCATGATGCACAGTGATGCTGCAGGTCAAGATTTGTTATATTAAAGGTTAACAAAATAGCCCATTTGTATTGATGTCATATGGCACTGACACTATCAATTAGTATGACTTAATGCATTAACTGATTGTTTACATGTCACAAGCAACAGCATATCACCAATAAAGGATAAATGTTCAAAAGTTGTCATTTAATTAAACATATAATGAAAGCTATGCAGAAGGATGACGCTAGATATGCTCTTCTGTTGCGCACAACACAAGTAGACGCTTTTATTTTGCCATAAAAAAAAACAATAACATATGTTAGCAGTGGCCGGAACACATCACACAGACTACACGTCTCACTCGCCGTGCTACCAACACAACACTTACTAACCCGTCTCAACCAACTGAACCATAAAAGCACAATAAATCAGAAACGCCAACAACAATGCTGAACAACATGAACCACAATAAACACCCCAAACTCCCATGGTGCATTGCAGCACAACCATTCAGTCTCAGCATATCCGGCTCTGGGATCGCTACGATATGTAAAGCATAAACAAACAAAAAAACAACAACATTTCAACCAAAAACAAGTGGATTTTGTATTATTCTAAATTTTGACACTAGAATTTCCGTATTAAAAGTATATAATGGCTCCAAATATACAAATATTGGCTATCAAAGCATCCAATATGCCCTGATATCCAACAATCATTATCTCACTTTAGTTTAGATTCACTTTTTTTTCATCTGGCAAAAGGTTTTATATCTTCAAGTCACCGTGTATCAATGAAAGTCAAACTGTGTGACCAAACATTCTCTCTTTTTCCCACAGCATTGTTACAGTAAGAAATCAGTTAATATGAAATTGTTCCCTGTAAGTGGCATAAGCTAGTGAGCTCTTAATGTGTTACTTATTGATGATGTTAATTGCAGGGATAGTGAGGACACCTGCTGAGCGCTGACAAGCTGCTAGAATCAAATCCAAACAGGTGCTCCCTTCATTACTCAGACCAAATGGCTGCCTGCTGCCCTTTGTATACACCCTGAAGAATTAACCCGGTGGGGCTTCAACTTCTGCCTCCCTAGCGTCAGCACGTCTACTCCAGGATTTAGATATATTTTCTTTTAACTCTATAAGTCCTTACTTTTTTCTCTTTTTGCTTAAATGCGCACAGTCTCAATGAGTCAGTGACGACAAAACTACAAGACCCACAATGCATTTCACTTGACACTTGTTGCCTAGCGATGGAGGCGTACGCTTGCTGTGAGAAGCTAAAATGCTAGCGGTCTTGGTTTTGTAGCTACGTGGAAGTTTTTACTTTTCTTTTTTTTTTTTTTTTTTAAACACAAATGCCTTACTTTTGGCTGCTTAATAGTCTTTCACCGAGCTTTTTTTTTTCCTGAAATAATGAAGGAAACAAGTCCACAGCTTTCTTCCTCGTCGCCTAGCTGCTGCTCCCCAGGGTCCCTCACCGACGCTCCCTCGGCAGAGACCCCCAGCTGCGGGGAGACACAGGACAACACAGGGATGGAGGTAAGCACAGCACATACGAGCCGGTGAAACTTTGAAAGCTACGTGACATTTAGTATAAAAATGCTCTTTTATTGTCATTACAAAAATTGTACCTGAGCTGTAAAGTGTCATTTTATCAAAGCAGAAGTTAAAAAAAAAAAAGAGAGAGAGAAGAGAAACAGGCAGAGTGGCTGCATTTTAAGGACGCATGTAGAATAAAACCATCCATATTTATTCCGTTGTGCAACAGGTAAAGCAGGTAACCTTGTACAGGCGGTCTGGGGAACTAAAACTGCACAGCAAGGTCAAATGGTTTATTATTTGCAATTTGTGATAGCAGCCTTACCAGCAATTATAGTGTTGTGCATCCTCTCTAAGTTGTGTGTGAGTGTGTGTAGTGCATGCATATGTGGTTTTTTTTTTTTCTGGAAGCAGTGAGCATTTGGTGATGCTTATAGTGGCCTCATGCCAAGTGAATTGTTTTCTGCAACTACACTGATATAGCAGGGATGCTTGTAGCTCTGTGCATGCTCGGTTCATGATTCTAATTTTTTTTTTTTTAAATACGTTTTATTTGTTTGCATAAACAGAAGGATGGTGTTTTAACTGCTCAGATGGTCTCCAGCAGTGTATCCCAACTTGGACACTTTGGCACCGGGATGCAACGCTCATACCACAGCCTTTCTCTACCTGTAAGATGCACATAGACAAAGCAGTCCATGACAATCACTTTACGTTGACGTCATTTTTTCAAAGTTTAAAGTTGTTCTTTTCCTCTGCTCTAGAGTCACAATCTCAGTGACATATCTGTGTTATGCAATTATGTCTATCTTCAAAAGCTGGAGCTGCCACACAACAAAATTAGAGGTGACTTTTTGTTATTCCCAGATTAAGTAAATGTCCTTGCTCTTCTCGTAGAAGTGTGTTACATCTCTGTTTTTTTTTCTCTGTTGCTGTCTTTGACCAATTCACCAAACTTTCCTACCTGCTAGATTTATCCTGCGTGAGCCACATGCCCTACCTCGTCATCCTGGATGCCTCTCACAACGAAATCTCCAACTTCTTTGAATTCCAGCCACCCAAGAACCTAAAGGTAACGCAGGACCTTGAGCTGACAGGATAAGACAACATTTGATTGGTGGCTTGGGCTTCATTCTCACGCGCTATTCCCTCAAGATAGGCCTGGATTTCCATAGCCCATCTGTAGTCACTTTGAATATGCTTACAAGGCATTTACTGCCCTTGAATGACAGTGAACTTTAGAAAATTCTTTTCCATACTCTGTGGATTTAGTTGGCAAATTTCTTTAGTCAAATGTACTGATGACTTTTGTTTACACTGTAACCGCTTCTTTTTTTTTTTTTCAGGAGGTCAATTTCTCCCACAACCGCATGATAAAAATGAAGGATTTGTCAGCCTATTTGTCACTTAGTAGACTGGATCTGGACTGTATCCTTATGGAGATACATTTACATTCACCCATGTGGATTTAAACTCTTCACCTCTTTCTCTGTCACTCAAAAATATTTGTGAAACCCCTACAGCATCTTTCTTTATGTTTGATGTCTCGAAAAATTTGTTTAACAAATGCTCACCTATATTTTGCCCTCGTGTATTATTCATAACATGCCCACATTTAGATAACAGCTTCCGTGAGATCAGTGGACTTGAGCAATGTTGCAAGCTGATCCATCTCAGCCTGGCACACAACAGGATCTCAAGGATCAGCGGACTGGACAGTCTGCCTCTCAGACACCTCTGCCTTGTAAGGTTCTTCTCTATTACACTCGACAACATGAGGTGCAAATTTGTACATTTGTCAAACATTTTTACAGGCCGTACATACAACCACAGGCTTACAAACGTGCATTTTAAACAGAAATCTCATGTGTCTTCCCCTGCTGTTGGCAATATTTTGTGTATGGCATTGCTGCGCATGAGGTTGTTTCCCTCCATGTGTCGTCTGCTCTCATACACACATTGTTGTTGTTATTTTTGAATTGTTCCTCCTTGTTTGTATTTTACCTCATGTATGCTCAATTTCACCTGTTTCTGTTTGTCTCTTATTTCCCCTCTGTGTTCTCTTTATGTCTCTGTTTTTGGCTACATTTTTACATTCAGTAAAACCTTGGCCCCTTGTTCGAAAATCACCATATGGCCCAACAGCAGGCCTTGTCTCTCTCTCACTCACTCACTCTTTCTGCTTGTGTGTGTGTGCGCGCACATGCGTGTTCTGGTCCTTTATCAGTGTTTCCTCATTGTCAGCAGCCATCGGTCTGGCTGTGTCTGCCCCTGTCTGTAGCTTTGCTTTGGGACCAGCTGCTGGTGTTTGAGTGTGCCTGGATCAGATTCAGTGTACGCACACACACTCACGCATACCATGTCCATCCAGCATCCATCTAATCCCATTCCTGACCCCTCTTCCTCACACGCTGCCTCCCTAAACAGCACGGCACTGTCAGCCAGCCTGTTTCCCAACCCATCACAGCAGCGACCCAGTGCTTCAAGGGACCAACACAGCTACCCACCCCCACTGACAGCAGCCCTCTGCCAGGCAACATGCTTGGCAAGGGTAGGGCGAGGTGTGGCCAGACGGCTAGATAACAACTTTTGTCAGTGGAATGGAGTGAGAATCCGGCTGGGGACCCTGACAAGGGAGGAGTGCCCAGGTCTTGTTCTTTAGCTAGTTTGCGTGCTGTGCTAGCACCATGCCAGCTGTTGGCCTGTCAGTCCTCACCTGTCAGGATTTAGCAGAGAAGCAGGCCTGCCACTCAACTCAGTACTGATGGGAAAGAAAGTTCAGGCACCCTACAGAACGACCATGGCATGTCCTTAATATTTATTAGTGAGAATCATTGACTGTATATGAATCAGAGCTGTCAGTGGGAAGCCATTCATGTGCATGCATATGCATGAATGCAATGCACTTGCCTCTTTAAAATGTGCCCTTTTTCCTGTCTGTGTCCAGCGGGGGAACCAGCTGGAGACAATTGAAGGGTTGGAGAACCTGAAGAGCCTGCAAGTTCTCGATTTGTCTATGAATCGTGTCAGCAGTCTGTCAGGCCTCCAGAATCTCCACCTATTGGGCTCCATCAACCTGGAGAAAAACCTGGTATTGATCTGAGAGAACCTTCATAAACAACTGTGTAAACTGTGCACATGTGCATATATAATAGCCTAAATCCTGCATACTGTAAAACACATTTTAATTAATTGGATTCAATTCAAAATTAGAATTTAATAGCCTATTAAACAAAGTACATGTACTACAGGGAATTTGCAGATCTGATCCTGGAAATTCCCTTTTAAAGTCAAACAAAAATGTTGTTTTGGTATCCCACATTGTGTGTCATTGTGATGTGTTCGTAGTTAGGTGTCTAGAGTTGCTGTTTAAAGACATTTAAACAAGATGTGTGGCAGTCTTATGATCACACTTTATTTTAGGCCACCAGGCAATTCATTTCTGTACCATCATACAAAAAAGACTAGCCCATGTACAGAGTTAACAGATTATGAAATGTACTCTTAATGATCAACGTATTCTCATATAAGCAAAGTCTGATGCAACATCAAAATTGTATTTGACAAAATGGTAGTCGCAGACAACATAACAACATACAAAGTTCTAATTTTAGTAACTACATTGGAACTATAACTCAACGTTGCCACAGCATAAATTTTTGTCTTGATTTTAGATAAGTGAAATTCAGGAGTGCAAGCACATTCACAATATTCTCCTGCTGAGAGACCTGAATCTGCTGAGAAACCCTGTACAGGTAACGGTACCTTTTTACTGACTGCAGCCTTCAACTACGAGAACAATTTTGGACTTTGTGGAAATATGCTGTGTGTGACAGAGGTCCACTTTCCTTCATGCATTCTGTACAAAGCTACAAGCTTCAATGTAGACTTCCATCTGTATGTAGCTTTTAAAAGTTGTTGGTATTTTATCCAGGCACCTCTGTTAACTGTAATTGGTTTAATATAATTTTTAAAAATGTGATTTATAATGCCTATCATGTGAATGTAATTCGTAGGAACAACCTGATTACAGGCTGGCAGTCATCTTCCTCCTTCAGCATCTGACTGTGCTGGATCAAGAAATAGTCAGTGCTGAAGAAAAGGTATGAATAGACATGAAAATGATTTGCTTCATTTAACAAGCACAAACATGTGTATTGAGATGCCTATAATCTGATACCATTCTACACAGCTAGAATGAATCCCACCCACCTCATGCAACTGGTATATTCCAAATTGATGTGTGCACTGCTTCACTGCTTTTATTACTACTAACTTTAAATCCCAGGTGTCCTCAGTAAACAAGTATGACCCTCCTTTGGATGTGGTGGCAGCCAGAGATCACATGACCCACCTTGTGTATCAGCTGATGCAGCCCCAGGTCCTGTATGACAGGTTCGTGAACAGATGAAGCATTGTTTAACATCCTCACCATTAAATGATACCCACTTTATGTATTTATTACATTTCCATTGCTGATTTACTTTGATGTAATATTTTGGGTAAGAAACGGGCACTACGAATCCTAAACTCTCAATACAAGCCAGATGTGATGTTTAGTTATAATTACACTTGTCTTGTAAAATAAACTACCAAGAAAGTTGTTTTCAGACTTGAGCAGTAATTCATCTGCAGTGCTCCTGTATCGCTCATATTATCTGCTCTCCAAAAGGGGAAAAAAAATTTCATGTATCAGCACTTTTTTTGAAAACATCCATCATCAGCAAATAAAAGCTGCAGCTACAGTCAATTTACCATTCTCCTCTGCACTTAGTAGAGAGAACACATCCATATTGCCCACAAGGCTCCTGTTTATATTGACTGTAGGAGTGGCTTTCAAGAGCAATGAGGATTTTACACTTGCTGCATAGTGTCTTGTACTTAAGCTATGCTCATTTTTGGGAAGGAACGTACCCAGTCCTGAAGCTTAGAAAATAAATATAAAATGAAAGTTAATGTGAATCCTGTATATGTGTGTGCATGTGTGTGTGTGTGTGTCTCAAAGCAGTACGCTGCCCAGTGCAGACTCTCCGTACCCCATGCTGGTGCTGACAGGTCCTCAAGGCTGCGGGAAGAGAGAATTGGCTCACAGACTGTGTCAGGAGTTCAACGAATACTTCGCTCATGGGTCAGTCTTAAAAATTTTTGCACACACAGCACAGCCACATGCTGAGAACTCAGAGATACTGTCAATTAATAGTACTTGACCTCACAAAACTCTGCAGATTGAACCGCTGATATAACTTTCCTACTTTGTGCTTTGTAAAGCTACATCTCAGTGTGCCATAGCTAGTGGCGTTAATGTTGTGACAAGCAAAGCAGCTCATTGTATGCATTCTTTTGTAGGTTTTACTCACTGCTGTGCAAACAAAGAGTTGGTTCTGCTGAACCAAAACAGACACTTGCATGTTGATTCCCTGCAGGATTTAAAGTATGAGAAACCCTTCAAGTGCTGATATATACAGGTGCTGGTCATATAATTAGAATATCATGAAAACGTTTATTTATTTCAGTAATTCCATTCAAAAAGTGAAACTTGTATATTATATTCATTCATTACACACAGACTGATATATTTTAAATGTTTATTTCTCTTAATTTTCATGATTATACCTGAATACTAATGAAAATCCCAAATTCATTAAACAAGAAAATTAGAATATTGTGGAAAGGTTCAATGTTGAAGACACCTGGTGCCACACTCTAATCAGCTAATTAACTAAAAACACCTGCAAAGGCCTTTAAATTGTCCCTCAGTCTAGTTCTGTAGGCTACACAGTCATGGGGAAGACTGCTGACCTGACAGTTGTCCAAGAGACGACCATTGACACCTTGCACAAGGAGGGCAAGACACAAAAGGTCATTGCAGAAGAGGCTGGCTGTTCACAGAGCTCTGTGTCCAAGCACATCAATACAGAGGCGAAGGAAAGGAAAAGATGTGGTAGAAAAAAGTGTACAAGCAATAGGGATAACTGCACCCTGGAGAGGATTGTGAAATGAAACCCATTCAAAAATGTGGAGGATATTCACAAAGAGTGGACTGCAGCTGGAGTCAGCGCTTCAAGAACCACCACGCACAGACGTATGCAAGACATGGGTTTCAGCCGTCGCATTCCTTGTGTCAAGCCACTCTTGAACAAGAGACACCGTCAGAAGCGTCTCGCCAAGGCTAAAGACAAAAAGGACTGGACTGCTGCTGAGTGGTCCAAAGTTATGTTCTCTGATGAAAGGAAATGTTGCAAGTCCTTTGGAAGTCAAAGTCCCAGAGTCTGGAGGAAGAGAGGAGAGGCACAGAATCCACATTGCTTGAGGTCGAGTGTAAAGTTTCCACAGTCAGTGATGGTTTGGGATGCCATGTCATCTGCTGGTGCTGGTCCACTGTGTTTTCTTAGGTTCAAGGTCAACGCAGCTCTCTACCAGGAAGTTTTAGGGTACTTCATGCTTCCTGCTGCTGACCAACTTTATGGAGATGCAGATTTTATTTTCCAACAGGACTTGGCACCTGCACACAGTGCCAAAGCTACCAGTACCTGGTTTAAGGACCATGGGATCCCTGTTCTTAATTGACCAGCAAAGAGGAAGATACGATACGCCAGACCCAACAATGCAGAAGTAACTATCAGAGCAACTTGGGCTCTCATAACACCTGAGCAGTGCCACAGACTGATCGACTCCATGCCACGCCGCATTGCTGCAGTAATTCAGGCAAAAGGAGCCCCCACTAAGTATTGAGTGCTGTTCATGCTCATACTTTTCATTTTCATACTTTTCATTTGGCCAGCATTTCAAAAAATTCTTTTTTGTATCGGTCTTAAGTAATATTCTAATTTTCTCATTTAGTGAATTTGGGATTTTCATTAGTATTCAGTTATAATCATCAAAATTAAGAGAAATAAGCATTTGAAATATATCAGTCTGTGTGTAATGAATGAATATAATATACAAGTTTCACTTTTTGAATGGAAATACTGAAATAAATGAACGTTTTCATGATATTCTAATTATATGACCAGCACCTGTGTATATATATGTAAATATCCCATAAACATAATATATAGTAAACAATATGGAAGAAAAAATATGAACTTGAATACATGAAAAATAATCGTGACATTTTAAATCTATCTCAATATAATACTCATGCCATATGTTCGTAGACTGAGCACTCATTGTAGTCATTACTTCTAACCAAATTGTCAATGAAGTGATCCATTTATAATAGCTGGAGCCTATGTATGTGTGAGGCTAAAGCAGTTTCAGAGAAGTCAAGTCAGAATCTTTGTTCTACATTGTATGTTTATTACAGGTCTTTTAACCTGGCACTGCAGGATATATCCAGAATAAAAGCCTCGGCTGCAGCCCTGCCAGGAAACACTCACCTACGAAGCACAAATGGGGAATATCATACTGAAAAAACTACATAATATTTTGAAGAAGCCTGTCAAACTCAGACAGCTGCAGGTTGCTTTTGTCGAACTTAAGAATACATTTTTCTGCTGAATTATTACAGTGACCAGTCATTCATATTTAACAAGATACAATACATATGGATGTGATTTTTTTTGGGAAGATATACTTGGAAAGAAAAAAAAAAGGAACCTCCCCTTTTAGACGAGAGGGAAAACACATGCAGCGCCTTGCAAGTCAAACGTATATCTGAGATAATGACATATTGCTGGCTCTCACCTGGTAGTTGGTTGGACTGTCTGGAACACTTTAAAAAACCAGAGGTCTTAACCCCCCTACTGCCCCCCCTCTATTGGTTGCAGGTCTGGGATTTTTACATACACTTTTTAAAATATTATGGCTTGATATGATTCTCCAGATTACAAGTGTTTGCGTCTGTGTGTGTCTGTTTCTGCAGAACATGTCACACCACAAGGGCGCCCTACTTTGGAGAGGAGAATGGACTTGATTACCATTTTGTCAGCGAGGAGGACTTTCAGAACATGATTCCTATGGTGAGTTAGCTTGAAATTAAGTGTATTTTTTTCTATCACGAACCCTCAGAATGATCTGCATTTGCCAAGTTTATTTTGACTTGCTTATGTGGTCATCAGTCATATACTAATTCTTGCCCACAATTTAATTAAATATACCTTTGGTTTTCTTGAAAAGCTGTTTGATAAGCATGTTGGATTCACACATCTCCTTCAGCAAATTTCAAATTGATTTCACTGACTGGCTTTAACGAGTAAAGTAGTTGAGATAATTAGTTTTACTCGGGTGGATTGATTTTACTTTAACTGGCTGATATTTGGTTTAAAAATGAAACCTTTAGTGGATTGGAGCTTTCTTAAAACGCTTTAATGGCCATGGTAATTAATTTTTCTTTCAGGATGGGTTATCACAGCATCTCCTACAACTCTTGCTATCTAAGTGATGATTATTAGTCTGAAATGAATGACAAGGATACTAAAAGCTAATGGAGTTAAAGCCATAAACATGCAGACACCGGTCAAAATTTTGCCAAAAACACCCTGAGGAGTAGATGCGTATCATTTATTATGCAAACCACAACTCATGTCCTTTGAAGATACCAAAAGCATCAACTTACAGCTTTCTTAGTAAGAAAAATGGGTCTTTAGGTCTTGGACACATTTGTTTTCCATCTTGTCTCCCTTGTCAAGCTGCCTGTTACGTAACGGTGGCCGAGGATTATTTATAGAGGTCTGGGTCATGAAGTGATTTATACAGGAAGGGCTTTGATGCTGGTATTGATGCCTTTTGTCTACTCCAACAGAGGTTAACTTCACAGTCTGTTCCTCCCTCTACTTGATTTGTCCTTTCTTCTCCTCCCTCCATTTTTCTGTTGATAGCTTCTTGGTTTATTGCCATCTAGTTTTTCCTTTCTTTCTTTCCATGCTCTCATGTGTCAGAAGTCCTTTACAATCCGCAAATGTGTTTTTTTAAGCAACTATGCAGTCATGAAACCACTTCTTGTGGCTGTTTTTTTTTGTTTGTTTGTTTGTTTTTTTAAACATAAAATTAACACCAATCAGCCGTTTGTGGACCTGGTTGGTTGAAATCTTTCCTGTGCCATAAACACAATTGAGCGTGCTGTATAATTTTTTGCCTGAAGAGCTGTCTGGTAATATGTAATCACAAAAATCATATTTGTATAAAGCATTAAAACTAATGGAAATGTAGTAGAACGTTCATAAAATGTTGGTTAGCAAAACACTGGTATGTAAATTCTTGATTGACCCTGTGCATTCGGGAGATATATGGTATATTTTATGTAAATTTACAGTGAAAACCAGCTCATTTAAAATGTGAATCAAAGTCAGTGAGTGCAATTTTGCAGCATAACTTTTGCTTTTTAATCTCTTTCAGATTGTATGCACTTTTATAAGGCAGAGATGACTTCTTAGGAAAAAATCTAACAAAATAAAGCCAAGTTAGATTACTATTCTCCTGTTGGCATGCTGTTTACTGCCACTGGCTCCACATGTGATGGTTTGTGCCAGTTTCAATGTAGAGTTAAAAACAATTGTGCGCTCTGTAGTTGTGATTTAATTTAGTCAAATTAGGCCTCTGTAAAATCCAACACAATACTCAAGAATTACATTATACAGAAGTTGTATAAGGTAAATGTCTCGTGAGACCCAAAACAATTAGTTCTTGTTTTATTCCTGAATAGACTTTTACAATCACAAAACAAAGAACAAGGTTGGTGTTATTTGAGGTTGTCAACTGTATTGGATTTGGCCATAAGCTTGTTGAGAGTTATAAATTATGCTGTTCAAATAAAACTGCTCCAAAAGAAGGCAGACAAAAGGTCAGAGGTCATGTGTGAGAAGTAACAAAGAGATTTTTGCCCTCCCTACCAGGTCAAGAGTTCAGGTCGCAGGTGGGCAAATGACTTCAGGTTGTTAATCCTGACAGAACTTGTTGAGGTTGTGTATGCATGTTAAGTACTATGTCCATTTTAGGAGGGAAGCACATCTCATAACTGTGGTAATAACACAGTGAATAGTGGGGCAATAAAATGTTGCCCTCATTCTTTTCCCCTCATAACTGGAAATTCCGTTTCAGGGTAAGTTTATCCAGACCTTGCAGTATGGGGGTCACAGCTACGGTCTGACCAGGGATGCCATAGAGGACGTGGCTAGAGAAGGACTGGCCTGCTGTGTGCACATGGAGCTGGAGGTCAGTGTAAAGAAAACTCATGGTCAATAAAGTTGTTTTTTGTGAATTATACAAATACAATGCCATGCAAAGTTACAATAAAGAGAATATCAGTGCTTGTTTAGAGAAATGCGAATGTCTGTCCTCGCAGGGTGTGTTCAGTCTGAAGAACAGCTACTTTGAGCCTCGATACATCCTCCTGATTCCCGTGCAGGTGGAGACGTACATGGGCCACCTGAAAGACCGTGGACTCTATACCCCAGCACAGATTGATGTTGCGGTGTCACGCATAGAGCTCTACGCCAACACCAACAGGCAACGTCCGGGATTCTTCGATAATGTTATCCCCTGTGGTACTGAAAGGAAGCACTTTGTCACTGAAGTATTTTTATAATGGCTTTATGGGGTTTTAATATCCTCCCGTGGTTAATCAGATTTATTATAATAATTAGCCAATTAATGTATAATTGCAGTACAAATTGTTACAAATATTCACAATAAATTTCAATAACCCTCAATTTGGAGCTATGAATACACTTAGAGGATTCCCAGGGGGGACAGTTTGATTTTTCAGCCTCAGATATGAAGTTAATAAAACAGAAAGTCTGAATTATTTGGTGTGTGTCTGGTCACAGGCAGTTTGCTATAATCGTGTCTTACAAAGCTTTAAAAAAAAAAAAAAACTCTAGCTGTCCAAGTATCATCGGTATAGCGCTAGATGGATTATCACTCTTCAGTAAAATCCATACTCTACACTTTCAATCCAATTACCACATGTATTAAAGGCACGTAGCTGCGGAAAGCGGTGTTTATCATTCCCTCATGATAGCACTCAGACGTGTTAGCTGTTTTCTTAATGAGATGAACATACAGGGAGTGTGGGACACTCATCACTTTTATGCACTGCCAGCCAGCACCTCATTACACTAAGGTCATCATCCCCATATCTTTGATTCATTACTGTTTGATGGGAGATGCATGTGCTCTGTTCACAACCAGATTTCATTTTGTATGTGTGCATGAGAAGATGATCGGGAGGAAGCCTACCAGACGCTGAGACAGGTAGTGAAGAGCTACCTGTTGCTAGAGGAGCAGGAGGAAGGCGAGAACAACAACAGAGCATCTCCTGACAACACCTCCACAGGTGTCTGTGTCTGTTTGTTCAGATCATCATTAGCAGCTTTCAAGGCATCACAATGGTAGTATTGTGAAGCAAGACACAGGCAATACAGTGACGTTTTGCAGTTTGTGCTCTAATTTAAGACCCCCTCAGTGGAAAACTTTTTTTTTTTTTTTTTACCTTGTTTACATGTCCGCATTGTGTTTTTTTTTTTGTGTATATGTATATATGCCAGAAGACAGCATACTTAAGCAGTCAATGCCATGATTGAGCATTTTCACCAGTCAAACATCAGGGATACAACTTTCTATATCACTTTTCCTCTTTAGAATTTGTTTCAAACATGTAAGATTGAATTACTTCAATTTCACAGCTTGCCATTGTGTGAAAGAGTAGTTTTTTTTGAAGATGTAGATCCCCACACTCTAGAGGAAGCAACAACTTAGATTTACCTCTAAGTTGTTTCAGGGAAAAGGAAAATATGTAATTTTGACAAATTAGATTAATTTTAGGGGTTAATTCATGACTGAGAGACCAAAGAGACTCTAAGTTACATGTCACAGGAAGTATTACTCTATGTGAAGACTGTTTACTGTATATATCATTTCAACAATAGTTGGGACGAGGCTTTGTTCAGTCTGTAAGTAATACTTAAGTGATGTACAAGAAACCTTGTGTTCCAATTTGTTGCATTACTGGAACAGTAGAGTCCAGGGACTTCGGAGCTTGATCTAAGCTGAGGTCTGCGGCATCAATTTTAATAATTATTCTTCAATCTGTCCCTGTTTATTGTTTAAATGCAAGGTGCCCCTTTAAATGATTGTTTAGATTGTCACAGATTAGATTTGGCGGTCTATTTTCATGTCGAAATAGAGCACGATGTTACACAGTTCTGACATATGTATCTGTCTTTCTCCGCCTCAGGTCAGGAGCCAGAGGAGAAGCCGCCCTCAGCCCCGCCAAGGTCAGGATCAGACTCCCTCACGTCACACTCTGACACAGCTCTTGACCCCTCCGATCCCTCCTACAGATCCTATTTCACCAAGATCCAAGCAGAGCTCAGCCCTCAGAAGAGCCCTGCTGTAAGTTACAGGATGTCTGATGAAAAATGTATGGGTAATGAGGCCTGTAAGTGAATGTTAAATATACATCTCGACTCAAATTTATGGATAAATAAATCCTTCACTGTCTGCTAACAAGATGCCTGCTTTCCTTTTCCTCTTCATCCTACTGCCATGCATCATCCATCCTGCATGCTGCTTTCCTTTTTTTGTTCCCTTCTCCTCTCCGTTTATATAAACTTCCACGTCAACTTTCCTCGTTTTCTTTCACCTCCCTGCTTCATTCTCCTACTCATCCTCCTCCTCTTCGCCTCTCCTCTCTGCAGGAGCTAGCCTCCATCAGGAGGCGTGAGCAGCTGGTGAGGGAGGCAATAGTGGGGAAGAGTCCAGGGGTCTACAGCCAGCTCTTCAAAAGGTACAGATAAGTAGTGCTCAATCCACTGCACTCCACGCTTAGTTTCAAGTGGGCACTCTCAGCTGGGCTAAATTGGTTTAATTGGCGCACTTGTCCTAATTGTGTTGTGATGGTTTGTTTTGAGTGATTGTTTGACATTGAGGGTGAAGTAGCAGGTGCCCAAATAATTTCAATCTAACTGTTCGTTAATATGATGGGCTCTTTTAGTGGCCCCTCTCCACTCATTTGTCCTAGAATACACCTGTCACCAGTTATAACCACATCAAATATGAACGAAAGCACAATGAAGGGCCCCAGATTTTATTCAAGCGTGCATGTTAATATGAGCAGAGTTGATTATCCAGGTGACGGTGGAGAAAAATTATTGAATTTAGTCTTTTTGTGTGTGTGTGTGTGTGTGTGTGTGTGTGTGTGTGTGTTCTCAGTACTGCTCAAACGGCACCATCATCACTACACAATCAGGATCTTGGCTCCCATTTTCATGAGGACAGCAGGTACCACACACCCATAAGCACGCACATGCACAAACACACAAATGCACATACACTTAGAGGTGTTGACACCCGGTCAATGCAATCAAACGTAAGACCAGATGTGACTGTATGAAGTACCGGATGTAAAGAAACCAAGACATATCTCAAAGTTAGATAATCATCTCTACATACATAAGAGTAATTGATTTATGAGGTGGTGCGAGAATCCAGAGGAAGTATTGTGGTTTCATTACAAACAATCATGTGCTGAAGATTTAGTAGCAGGAAACGGCTTCTGTAGTAGTATCCTTGACTCCCCAGGCCTGTTTTTACAGCATATGCTCACTTTTATAGAGCTCCTTTTACTGGTACAAGCAATGTGGGGACAAATCTAAACACACATCCCACACATGCACAGACACACACTCGCAAACACACAAACACACCCACTCATAAATTCTGGTTTTATTGCTTTTGCTGCTTTTCGACTCCCCTGTGTGTACACTTACACTTCAGCAAATGGACGCACTGCACAAATATGTATTTAATCAGTCAGACTTGGCATAATGTGTGTGTGTGTTTTGAGCACGCAACAGCACCTGTTCAATTACTGAGGCATAAATGTATTTTATTATTTTTCGCAAAATATGACATTTAAGATGCATACATGCAGAGATGTATGTTCGGTCAGAATTAATTTGTTCTCACCAGTGATACAAAACATCCTCAGAAGGCAAGTTTCATCGAACTTGTTGAAAATCTAGAGGTTCTGTCATCGCAGCCTGAGTGATTCATGCCCCCGGTGTGTAGAGTAAGCATTACTCACCTCTTTAGTATTTCTATGGAGGATTCCAGCCATCTGTCTACTTGTTGGCACTGCTCTTAATAGGGATGTGTCTTTGCCTGTGTGTGTGTCAGAGGATTGTGTTGGTGGTGTATGGTCGAGCTTAATAGAAGAGTCTATATAAGTAAAATAAACAACAATGTATTTTACTCATCTAGACTAAAATAACCGCAGTCAACCTGTTTGTTAGTTGAGTACCGGTAGTCATCCTCAGATTCCTATCATGTTATGGTTGCATTCGGGCAAAAATACTGCGAGCATCCAAAGCCTTGATTTGTACAACCATGAAAACACAGAGGACACAAGAAAGACACTGTTCCTGTTCCTAGTATAAGAGTGAAATGTTCAAAACCACATTCTGCCAATGTTTCTTTTTGAAGAAGCTTTTTCTCTTTATTTATTTTTTTCTTCTTTTTAGAGTATGTTTTTCTCACTTTTGCCGCTAGTCCCTTTGAACAGCCTCATGGTCGTAGTGCTGCCTTCATTACACCTCTCACTGCGTGAACTCCCTTTTTTTCCTACTTGTCTCTTTTCCCCCACTCCTACCTTTGGTTTTGTCTTTCCCTCCGCCCGTCCTTTTTCCTCCTTTCACAAGCAGCTCCGATGAGTCTCGTGCCAGCTCGGCTCTGTCGGTGCCCAGTTCGGCCGGAGCCTTGTCTGGCTTCGTGGAACCACTTGATACCTCTGTCCTGGGACACACTGTGGAAACAGCCAAAGGTTATTATTTCTTTTAAAAAAACAGCATTTCAGGTCATTTTTATGTTGCTATATATAGAAAGACGAAGAGAAGAACGATTTTTAAATTTATGGAAGCCAGAGAAAAAGACAGTTTAATATGTAATTCTTAACTAAATCATTTTAAAATTATATTTTCAACTTTAGTTATTCATTGTAGTTGCAAGATACGATGCAACCAAAGCAGCGCATCTGATTACAAGATCATCACAGTGCTTGAAAAAAGTTCTGAAAAATTGTTGATGTTTCTCAGTCAAATCAAATCAAATATTTTCATTTCAGATCCGGCTGCATCAGACCAACCACCCGACACCCCTCGCCCAGGAACAGATCAAGCACCTGCAATTGTGTCTCCCTCTTCTGAACGACGCCCAGGATCCAACGTTAAGCCCATCCTGCCACCGATCCCCACTGGGCGCAAGACCCCTGCTGCACCCAGTCCAGCTCCATCACCTAGACCCGACCCAAACCCAGCAGTCGAAGAGGGAGGAGATACAAACATGGAGGAATAGCTCGATATCTGACATCTAAGAAAAGCTGCAGATAGTTATAATAACAGAATACTATTTTGTTAGCATTAGAAGAAAATGAGATGAAGTAAATCAGTCAGTAAATATGTAATAGTACATGATTATATATATATATATTTAAGCTCGGCCTCTGTAACTACAAAAGTTGTCAGTCAACCACAAAACTAAGTGTTTGTTGTTATTTCACCGCAAAATACATGAACTGTGGTGTGATACATTCAAGCCAAACAGTTGAGATTAGATTTCATTGTCAGAACTTGCCTGTTCCTGTGTTCTTTCACTCATGCTGCAGCACGTCTGGATATTTTGCACTTGCTATGCTGTTTACCCTGAGTGATGATATTAATGACCATAAATACAGTGGCTACATCATAATTACAGGCGAACTTGTGCTCCTCTTTGTGTTTAATAACTGGCTTACTGCCCTAAAGGTGCGCACTGTTGACACACATAATGATCGAGACTCATGCTGATTGGCAAGCATGTCTTTCAGTCATAATATATATATAGCAGGCTTTTGAAGGACTCCGCTCATAAAGCAGGTATTTGCTCACCTCTGAAATGTTCATATATACAAGGTATGTGGTACACGTCATGTTTCTTGAACATAGCATTAATTTTCCTGACAGTGAAGTGGCATTATATTTCCTTCTGCTCAGTAATCTCATCAAATAGGATTCGCCATTGACATTTAGATAGTGATCTTTTATGTGTAGCATGGAGCTCTTGTCACTGGATGATAAATACATCATTAATCTTTATCTCCTCTGATGGGATTATTTATTCAACTGGAAATGCGTGCATATGGAAGTTGTTGACAGGTATTAAACAGCGCACCATCACAAGCAAGTTGCTGTGTTTTCGACAGTTTAATGCGTGTGTGCTCGTGCTATTGTTTGTTGGTGATTCGTAGTAAATAGAAATTGTCACGTGTAACAGATGTGTGCATTTCTTATTTAACTGGTCTGCTTAGGTGCGTGTGGGTGCGCGCATACAGTGTGCATGTTTTGTTTCCTGGACTGTGTGTAGCACCTCAGTTCACACACACACACACACAAAGCACACCTGGCCATCCATCACTGTCTGTCTTCCTCTCAGGCAGCAGATGTTGCAACCCTGTCATAATTCTTTGGAAGTTTGAAGCCAGACAGTGTCTTTAGGGCCCCTGGGGTCTAACCTACTTACACTGCAGTCTGCACCTCACTTTAGCTATCCACGGACTAATATGTTGTCTTCCTGTGCATTAACGTTGCATTAGATGCAGCTACAATATGTGCATGATTATGCAAAACTATGCAGGCCTGTTTAAAGAGGAGTTTTTCATGAGGTGAGAATGAATGAGTGGGAAGTTGTTGCCTCTGTTTTTGGATGTCTGTCTTGTGCTTACCTGTTTGCACTGTTACATTGCACTGCAGCTTTTTTGTTTTATTCTTTTATCTTCCTTTTTTTTTTGGATTCTGAGGGACAGTGATGTCAATCTTGCGTGGAACACACGTTGTATGTGTTAAAACAACTCTACTGGCATCATAATCCTTTGTAAAAACACCGTCCATATCAAAGAAAGTTTAAACAGCATGCAGTATGTGTAATATTACTCACCACGCTGTCTACTCCACCACGCGTCTTCCCACACTTCACCAGCCACCGAAAAACAAACATGTCACACGCTTTCATCTTGGCATAACTCCTCAAGACTAACACTTTTCACTACATAGACAGGGAGAGCACATTCTCTGGGAGAAACAAAGCCTTAAATCTGAGATTAATGTCTGGAGGAAAGAGCTGTTATGGTACAGATATGCAGAAGCACGTTATCAGTTTTCACAAAGCCCAAGTCCCCAATGTTTTGAATTAATTTTTTATGATATTTGTAAGGCCCGAGCAATAAGAGGACGGGAAATTAATCTATATTTTCATTCCAGACAGAACTTTGTAAGAAATAGCAAAAATGGCAAGAAATAGCAGAAATTGGAAGCGACGCTGTATCAGTTTGACTGACGGAGCAGATATCAATCTTAGCTGTAATGCTGCACTACAGTGTGTGAATCAGTTTTATAGAAATAAAACTCTGTGGTTTATTTCCCACCAGGGAAATGCATGTGTAGTACATACATCAGTCTAAAACAGTTTGATCATGCATGATTTAATAACTCTCCTTTGCTAAATCAAACTGTCCTGTACCACATTATACAAACTGTATGACTCCCTATGATACTCTATACTGTACTATACTGTACTATACTTTACTAGAGTCCTATATATGTGCTATACTATGCTATTTTATTGTTTTTTCCTTTCTGTTTTTCTATACTGTCTATTGAAAATTACAACACCTCACAAATATCTGAACCCAGGATGCAAACAGGATCATAACTCACAAATTTCCATTTCACTGCATACATATGGGCTCTATCCAAAGTTGCCTCCTATTTATATATAGCGTATCTTTACACTCATTTTATGTGAAAGTCTGTACTCTGGGTGGGAACTCTGTGCACAGTGACGCAAAGAAAAAAAGTCTTTGTGATATGTTTGTGCCAACAGAAATGCATAACTTACTGTTATAGGGCACTACACTTGTAAGATTTCTATTAAGAACCGTGTACATAGAAAGAAAAAAAGCTAAGTATCCTAAGTAATGTCCATTTATTCTCTAGATAAAAATAAATAAATCTCTGGAAATGTTTGTAATGTTAAGAGATGGTCTTTAGACGGCTAATGTATTCAGTCATGTTCAGCAGTCAGCTTCAGTTTAATATAATGATACTCTCACATCTCCGGAGCTATTTCCACACTCCATTTCACTGTGCCAACACAGGATGAAACTCCGACTCAACCTCTTCTCGTTTTCAGATAGTTCAGTAAATGATCTGGCTTGTTTGAATTTTTTTTTTTTTCAAAAACAATCCGAATTGTCAACGGTGGGCCTAAACTCTGTTACTCTGTGCAAATATAGTGCCATCTCTCGAAGTCAAACACAGACTTACTTAGAGCTTAACTCTATCTAGTCTGACAAAGAGCCCACGCACTATTTTTTTCTAACGCCAGGCTTTCTGATCAGGTGGACGCAACAGCCGTGTGAGTGATATGAGCTGCCACAGTGTACCCAAAGACTCCATTATGCTCTCGCCGTACAGTGAAAGCGATTTGTTACGAGATACTGGGCAGCAGTTCCAGTTAGTTTCCCGTACTGTGGGCTTTCCTTTTAAAGATGTCTTGTGAAAAGGCGGGAGGAGAGAGGGGAGGGTTATGAGGCTGAGAATGGACTTGGAAAATAGCCTGTTAAAGTACAATAATATGTTACAGGCACAGATGTTAACGAAAGCTTCCAAGTGCACAGTTTGAGGGAGGAGCAGGAACACGCCCACTCATTTCAAGCTGAAATATATACATTCTTCCTACAGAGATGAAATAATGCTCTCTATCTTTGATGCTGCCCAGCACCCCGAGCAATAGACTTTGGTTGTCTTTGTTTCATCATTAAAAAATTCCCCTTTTCTTAGCATAAGATAAGCACATGTGGTTCACAGACACTGGGGAATGGAAATATTTGTAAGCCTACATTAGTATTTCTTTTTGTGTACATCTGTTTTGACAGTTCCTTTGGAAAAAAAAAAAAAAAAGATTGCTCCGGTGAAGTACTTTCAGAATGGACACATGTTTTGGATTAGTGCTGAACTTGCTGTTTTGATTACATTTGCCAGAAGTACTGTACGGTGGAACAGTATGAATGGCTTTCTGAAGCACCTACATGTGTTTCACTCTCCACCTTGATCTTGCACAAAGTTGGGGCTGTTTCTCAAATAAAAAACAAAAAAAACCACATAACTTTTTCAAAGAAGTATTTACTCCCTGTAGAAAGTCATTTGTTACACAATTCATCACATAACGTTTGCATCACAATCAAAATTGCCTGCGATGCATTGTCACATATTGCTGGGTAACAGAATAAAGTTGAACTGCACATGTGCCCATATATCAGCACAAATCTCTATCCTTCTGAACTTTCTCTTATGCTTTGTATTCATGTATTACCCATTGACTGTTTATAAAGATGTATAAACCCATATATTTACTGAACAGTGGTTTAGAAGTTCAGTGTGGTAGCACCCCTAATTTGTCATAATTTGAAGCCTTAATATAATTTGAATCTGTGACTTAAATTAAAATTCAAACAAAGTATAATTGTCATTAAAGGGAATATTACTTTTAGAGACTAAAACTGTTTATTGTATCTGACTGCAAACACGTTTACTTCAGCTGGAAAGTTGTACATTTTAATACTGGAGTCAATAGGGATTGACCTATTGACTTTCAGAGCCGGCCCCAAGTGGCTATTCGTGGAACTGGAATTTTTGGCATTTGAGCGTTGTCGTTATTTTTCATCCCCCAAGCTGAGGTTGCTACTTGGTGTTACCACAAAGTCAAAGTTGGTGAAACACAGGCCAAACATAACAGAAAAAACATCGTGACAAATGAAAAGGCTCTGTTACATGTAGAAGAGAATCAGGTGACTCTGGTAGTATATGGTACTGTCTTAAAAGAAAATGAGTCATGGTAACTGCAGTGTGATTACTGAATTTAGGAACAATAATGTGTTAGATTTCTGTGCTGTAAAAATGAAGAGGTAGTGCAATTACAGTAATATGTTTCCCTCAACGCTGGTCTTTTATAGCATTATCATTTCATTTCATCCTAAATGTCGCTGTTGTTTAAATGAAAAGTAAAAAGAAAGCCAAACTGTACATGAAGTAGTTTGAAGTTCCTCTCAAGTCGTTGTGTAAACTCTTAACACTATCTGTGTTTCAAAGTGACATATTTAAAAGCTGTTTTTTTTGTTTTTGTAACCATGAAAATGATCCATCCTGCCTTAAAATGGCTTTAAGTAACATTACACAGTCGCTTCCTCCAAAATGTGCAAATCTCCAGCACACCAGCTCACCTATGACCCTGCCAAAACACTTCAAAACTACTCTGTGCTATACAACGGCATGTTAGGAGTCTGCAATAGGAGTAATTCAGCCATTCATGTTCAAACCAAAAACCGACTGAGGAATAATGATGCAAAAAGTTCTACCCTGAATCTGTGCTTTTGAGCCTGTCATCGATACACTGCAGTTAAAAGGTAAAAATGCTCAGTCAATGGCACTGACTGCTTTCTTTTGTTAAAGATGTGTCTTCTAGCATATAAAAAAAGACACCATATGGACAAGTTAACAAGGTAGAATAAACTTAAGTCTTGCTGGAAGGAGTCTTTAAATGAGCTCCACTGCTACCTGCTGCTATTGTGTCGATTTAACAGTTTGAACAACTAAATAATAACATATGCACAACAAGAAAAATGGGCTATGCTCTGTTGTCCATGTGTGTTTGTTTTTGCATAGTTTTACTGTCACTTTTACTTTTAATATTTTCTTCAACCACTGTTCTCACATCACAAACTCACTTTTAACCACAAGCTGAGAACTGTACACAGACGTTCACACTAAGTTCTGTAAGACTAATTCAATCCAATTATAAACAGTGTCCCACATTCATAGAGGAACACTCTCTTTAGGCATTGACTTGAAGTGCTTATCTTTGCTCGCCAAATATTTTCTTTTGGTATGTCATCTCCCGCTACATAAGCATGAATGATGCCTCACCTCCGGGGTAAGAGCAGCAGATTGGAAGCTGTGGCCAATGGCAAAGACTTTTTACTGTTTCAACAACGGGGACGCTTGGGGTTTATCTGTGCGACCTTTCTCCCCGTGCGCTCGTGTAGGGAGATGTGAGAATAGGTCAGGGTGGTGATATAACGAAAGCTTAAATGAAACACACACCTCTGCATTAAGTCTGCCGCATGATGTGGCGCCATACTCGGTAACTATGGCAACGGCACTCTGCACTCCACCTCTCTGTGTGTGTGTGTGTGTGCGTCTGTGTGTGTGTGTGTGTGTGCAACTCGTCACTGTGTTCCCTGCAGACAGATTAATTCCCTGCCAGATTCATTCCCTGTCAACTTGCTGAAACAAAAAGTTTCTGTTTTAATTAGTTGGGTGCAGTGTCTCGCTTCATCTGTCTATCTGTATGGTGTCTCTCTCTCTCTCGCCTTCACTCTCGCCGTCTCTCTCTCTCCCCCACCTTCATTCTTCCTCGTGCTCTCTAGTGTAATTAAAGACAGTCAGTGCGGATAATAGAACCGTAATAGTGTGTAATTGCAATAATCAATACAGAGTGCAAACTAAGGAAGTCACGATTCCTCAATATTCAGATATACAGAGAGGTGGGAGGATGTCTCTCGGAACAAATGCCTACTTGGCTTTCATTCATTTGCATGTCATTTACTTTGCAATTGGTCATATTGTGTTTGTCTTTAAGCAGCAGGCGTTAGAATAAATTCAATAAAATGTATTTTATGGGCTTTTGTAGTGTGTAGCAGATCCTAAATTACTGCCTTGACTGGTTTTATGAATGGCCAACCTTTAATACATTAATCTTTACGGAATAATTCAATATTTTGGGAAATGTGCTCCTTCACTTTCTACCCAGGAAAATGAGGAAATGAATACTGCCATTGCTGTAGCTTTAGCCTAGCTTAGCATAGAGTACGTGGAGCAGCTAGCCTGGCTTTGAATTTCTGTTTTGCAGTGCATCAAAGGTGTGACCCGCCTTATTCTGCATCTGACTGGCATCTTATGACATTCATACTCTAACCTTAACCAGTGTCACTCCTCGTATGCTCACTCACCGGCCAATCATGCAGCACTTTCTGCATCAATATTAATGAGTATTCCTCAGCCGCCCTGCGAAAAGAAAATCCGCAGCCTGGCTCTAAACAGTTCCCTCATGGTTTCAGTCTTTATGCGAAGTTAAGACAAGTGGCTGCTGCCAGTAGTTTCCTATTTTAAGATGGATATGAAAGTGATATCTTCTCATCAAACTCTTGGCATAAAAGCAAATCACATATCCCCAAATGTTAAACTGAAAAAGTACTGTGTGATAGAGTTGACATATCTTACATGCAGTACTACACTAAATGTACTATTATTTTACAGATTTCCCCTGTTTTGTTCAATTACAGATGAAGACTACTAAATCCCTGAAAAAAGAATGAAAACAGATCTTTGCTGTTATTTTTATAGTTTTTTTTGTTCAGTATTGTACCGTTTCTTTTTTAACTGTGTATTTATTGACAGCACTGGCAACCCCTTTAACGAGTAATGTGGCTATCAGCAGGTATGCTGCTAGAAACCAAAAACAGAGCTAAAGAGAATAAATAATAGGATTACATTCATCAGATTGCCAGTAACACAGCTCCAAATGTTTCTCTGTAACTACCAGATGTATAAATATGCAGTTATTTGCTGTTGCAAATTAAAAAGTGACACGCGTAGTGACAACTTGTTGCCGCAGCCCGCAAAGTGCCAAAAAAACTAGATTAAGTTATCAGTTACTGCAGGTTGAAAGAAGTGTTTTATTAAATATTAGGATTCTGAGATGCTGTCGCCTCTGCTTCGTTCTCAGCCTGTTTAACTCATTTAAATGCTGCAAAGACTTTCTCCTGGGTGAAATGACAAGCAGACTGTAAACACTTATTTTCACATTTTTATGTGTACACAGACACATAGACACATACACTGATCTACCACAACATCAAATCCACCTGCCTAACATTGTGTAGATCCCCCTTGTGCTGTCAAAAACAGCTCTGACTCATCCGGATGGGACCTCTGGGGGTGTCCTGTGCTGTCTGGCACCAGGACGTTGGAAGTGGATCCTTTGGGTCTTGTGGGTTGTGGGATCCGTGACTCGGCCTTGTTCCAGCATATCCTGCGGATGCTCAGTTGCATTTGGATCTGGGGAGTTTCTTGAGTTTACTGAGTAGTTTTTGCAATGTGGTAGGACACATTATCCTGTTGAGGGAGGCAGCTGCCCTCCAGGAGTGTCCAGGGTGCAGCTTGGTCAGCAACACTGTATGTGTACCTGTCATAGTAGCATCCACATGAATGCCAGGACCAGTAGAACACTGCATTTTTACAAGATGATCTGATGATGAGTTTGCTTTAATCTTGCTTGTGAATTTTGTGTTTTGCATAAATGTTCTTTCCATGTTTTTAGATAATTAAATCTAATATATTTTTATATGTTTAAAACTGGTAAGGTACAGATACAGTGGTCGTCTTCATCCTGGTTATATGGTAGCAACAAATGCATTTTAAAATCAGAAAACAGTAAATGAGAAAATTCTGCACACGCATTTACCAGAGTACTAACATTGCTTTTTACTGGTTCTGATTAGCAGAATTATCTCTTCATTTTCACCACTTTTCAAACACATCCCTTTCTGTCATTTCATGCATTTATCATATTGGAAGACAACAACATTTTTGATATATTCTTCAAAAGACCTCTCGTTTTTATACATGTTTTTGTACATATGGGAGATGTTCATACACAGTGCATTGGTCAACTTTATTTTCATATATGTACTTTTACTAGAGTGTATTTATTTTGAAATATATGCTAAACTCTTCGCTGCTTTTTTTGATTACTGTTTCTTGTATACCTTTTGCAACACGTCACATTATGATGGCAGTAGTTAACTGCACAGTAGCCTAGTAGTAATAATTTCACATAGTAATTCATTTTTCCTCCAAGAAAGACACCAGCTCAGAATTAAAACCAACTTTCCACACTGATATGAGGAACAAACTAAGCAACAACTGTTCAGCAAAAATGACAAAACACAGGATTTTTTTTCTCGACGTCAAACTTTCAGCTATTGTTACATAGCTTGAAAACATCTGGGATGACAAGCCAGCGCAGCAATAATGTCAAGAAAGTCAACAAAAAGAAGAGTAAACTGGACAGAGGGTAGAAAAAAAGAAAAAAAAAAACAGGACATACACACATATATTCGACTATCTTTCTGCCTCCCGATGCCTCATCTGGCAGGTCCTCTGTCCTCAGGCTACAGGTCAGGTGGAGGTGGACATGCCCAGACAAACACCCTTACTGGAACAATACTGCCCCCTCCAGGGTGGGCTGACCTCACCGTGGTCCTGAGAACAGCTGCCTGAGGGGAGCAGGGCTCCAGCTGGGCTGCGCAGCAAAAGGAAAAGGAGCCGGTGCGATTGTGTTTGCTGGTTTCTGTGATAGTTGGGTGAGATTTCACAGTCTGTGTGTGTAAAAGAGTGGATGTGTGAATGTGTCTTATCTGATCTTTTCTATATTTTGACCTTTGATCATACTTTTGACCTTTGCTTTTGATGTCGGCTCTCCAAAGGGTGACGACAGCGGTTTTCATAAACCTTTTATCTGCTCACACCCGTCCACCACCATCCTCCCCCCGCTTCTCTGACTTTGTCTTTTCTTGTCTTCTTTCTTTCTCCTCCTCCATGTGTTCCTCTCTTTGGCCAGATGTTATTCCCCTCAGTCTGCCTCTCCTCCTCCTCCTCTACAAGTTGTCTCCATCACTTCATTTCTCTGTCTCCCACTCCTTCCTCTCCAGCGAGAAGTGCTCGACCGTACTGTAATAGCCAGACTATTGCCATGCCACCGGCGCGCCAGTGATCTTACTCTTTTGGCCATTTTCCCTCCTCCTCCCTCTTTTGTGCTCCTTTTTCTTTCTGTTTAACGGCTTCACGACATCACTCAACAATCACTGCTTTTAAGCCATTTTCTCAAGCCTATTCAGTTTCTATGTCTCTCCAGCCTCTTTATGGTATTCTCATTACCCTCTCATCTTCTGTCACTCTATCTCCTGCTTTTACTGCCACTTTTCCCAGAAGTTGCTGCCATGTACATCCACAGTCCGCCTCCCATGAAATCGAGTGATCTGCTGAATGTTTCCTCTTCACAGCATCC
The DNA here is from genome assembly GCF_000690725.1 of Stegastes partitus. NCBI lineage: Eukaryota > Metazoa > Chordata > Actinopteri > Pomacentridae > Stegastes > Stegastes partitus. Next base: position 105,336 of record NW_007579390.1, on the reverse strand, counting down.
CGAGGAAGTATAGACTAAAACTGTCCAACAAATTGCATGTCCCCGTGCCCCCGACTGTGCCCCGCATATTAAATTAGACCAAAGAGGGACATTTCAAAGGGCACGCGCTATGGGGGAGAAGAGTCAAACGAGACGATTACAGCAGAGGGAGGAGAGACAGAGGTGGATTGTGAGGACAAAGGTTACGTGACGGTTGTGAAGATCCCCAGGTGTCCCCGCTTTGAAATCCTTCACCTCGCCATATGCTCAAGCTCTAATGAATTTGTGATCTATTTACTCGCGGCTAGTCAGAGTTTGCAGAGTTCAGTGAGCAAGCTGGGTGTGGAGAAAGGCTGAGAAGTGTGGACGTGTTTGTGTTCACCTTAATTTTGTTCTTGCTTCCGTAAAATCCAAACATCGAGAAGGTCAGTAAATGGCAAACCTACCCGCAGTTGATGAAAGCACACGGCAGGTTACAGATAATGCTATGCCACTATCTTTATTTCTTTCTGCATTGTTGAACCACATTTGCTTCGTCTCTGCCCGCTGTCATGTTTATATGCAAAAACCACTTTCGTGAATTTTTATGTGAACGCTCACTTTTGTATAATGCACGTAAAGCAAGAGCTTTCATAGTGGCAGTCCGCCCCCCAGCCATTTTCCATTCCATTGAGTTCTGCCGTAGAGCTCCAGTGACCCGCTCTCTGCAGACATACAGCAGACTTGTCTCTGCTTGTGGGTGTGTGCGTGTGTCATCTCTAAGCCGTGGCCCAACGTGCAATGTTGTACAACACAAGGAGACGCATTCCACTGAGTTCACTGCCTCACTGATGGAGGAAGCCTGTTATATTTATACACAGACATGAGCGCGTATACTGGTTGAGGTCAGAGTCAGGAGTGGATGAAGTCATGGTAAACTTTTACCTATGAAGTTACAGAATATTATTTAAAAACAAACACTACTGGCTTATGTCAGTAACAAATAACTGTTAGAGGATAAGTATGGTGTCTACTGTGTTGCTGTGATTAGCTACAAATCTAGTGGATAAACTAAAAGAGACACTTAACTGTCTTGAAGTGTGAACTAAGAAGCAAGATTAATGAGTTAGTGAGTTATGTTGAGCCTAAAGTCAGAGTTTTTAATGTTATGATAGTAGCTCTCTTTTAACCTGCTTCATCACCATGGTAACTAATGCTGCACAGTTAACCTGCTCCTAAGGAGATTCGCCCCCTGACCCCATTCTTACTAAGTGATAAACTGATTCTGAGGATAATATATCTGCAAACCTTCG
>NW_007579390.1:2267-103730 GCF_000690725.1 Stegastes partitus | reverse complement strand
AGGAGATTCGCCCCCTGACCCCATTCTTACTAAGTGATAAACTGATTCTGAGGATAATATATCTGCAAACCTTCGCAGCTGTACACTAACAATACTACTGAGTAACGATGTGCATTTACAGTTACTGTTCCGTTGCCATGGGAAACTTCAGGCATTCAGTTGGCGATGCAGAAAATGCACATATATGTTTTCATTCTTGGTAATGGTTTGCTACCAAATCCATTTTCCACTGCTTCTACTGTGGATAATATAGCACAGGTTGCACAATTAGCTTTTTTTTCTATCAGCATTACTCTGTTGCTCTTCCATTTGCAGTAATGTGTTAGATTACTCATAGCTCTCCATTCTAACAATCTGTTCCGCTCGACTGAAGTAGGCGGCACGCCATTGTTCCATTTAGTGCAGATGAATAGTCACATGATGCATCAAACACTGCCTTGTATGGAAGAGTGCACAGATCGTTTATTAACAAGGAAAATTAAAGACCGCCATTGTGACAGAATTATCTCCAAAGTGGGATTTTGTTGAGCCGGCTAACATGAAGAAAGCCTGAATTTGTTAAACTTGCTTCAGTGCACCCCTCTGCTAACTAATAAATCTAATCAATGCATGAATGAGCTGCAGTTTTGCAGTGACTGATGTGATCAGTATACGCTGTCGATATGAAACATTAATCCACGGCTGAAAATAGTCCCAGGCAAATGCTCTATTTACTCCTGTAACATTTGCCACAACTCTCTGCTGTTTTGATGAACCATTTAGGGGTTCTTTAAAGGTAAAAGTAAATATCAATGAGCTTTTTAAATGTCTTTAAAGAGAACCCTAGGAGCTTAGAGCTGAGTAGCATGATTGGAAAGTCAGAAAGTACGTAGATATGCCTTGACTGAAGCTGAAAGACTGATATTAGCATTTTGTTCAATATTGTGTGTTTTACAACGTGTCAGTATTAGCAGTCAACTTTTTTTGACAAGTCCGTATTTTTTATGCTCGCAAACATAAATTCTCATTTCTGATGTGATGTGTTTGCTAATTACCAGCAGAAGGAAAAAAAAAAAAGTTGTCTGTCCTTTTCTGCCAGATGGGCTGTGCAAAGGTTGCCTGTTTTAAAGTGTTCACCTTAACACCCTGTCAATACCGTCTACTTTTCGCACCTACTCTCTGAGATAGGTCAAGTTTAATTGGAAGAATTTAGTCAAAATTCCCACGTTTCGAGCAAGCAGTATCATTTCGCTGAAACACCTGGATTTACAAGTCTGTAGCTTAACCTCTCGGTTGTTTGTACTTTGCAGCCAAATGTTTGGACTGCCAAGTGAGAGCAGTGTGCATGAGTGTGTAGGATGGTGTGCAACATGCAGGCAGGCAGGCAGGCAGGCAGACAGGCCCCCTGGCTGATAAATCAGGCAAAAATAATTAAACACTTATATGAATGAAAGTGCACGCACACACAGCATAATGTTGTGGGTTTTTTTTTTTTTTTGACTGAAGGATTTTGATTTCCCCTCCAGCCAAGCATCATCATATATGCACAGTTAAAATTCTCTCTAGACACCATTCCAGCAAGTTCAATCCAATCCTGCGCAAGAGCTGGAGTATGAAGCGAGCAGACAAAGAAAGCTGAACATGGCTTCACGCAGCTTGATTCTGTAGGATTCCTCTTATATTTTGAGTTGTGATATGGAAGGCAATTACATTTCCATCAGTGGTAATCTCTCTTTTTTTTGTGAGTGACAGGCTCAGAGTCAGGCAGACCGAAATACACTTCATGTCTACATGTCATGAATTTCAAAAAAGTTGCGCAGTGCCTCGTCCCATCTTACAAAAGAAACCCCGTTCCCTGCCTCCCTCTTTGTCTCTGTGGTTCTCTGGAAGGTTCAAAAGTCAAGTGTGGACAGCTGCTGGCCTTTGACCTTCTGGGGTTGTCTAGTTCCTAAAAAATCCCATGTGCATGTAAACTATCTCTCCTGTGATACAAGGGGTCGTCTTTTGTTATCAGCAAACACAGTGTCTCAGATCTGCATGAGCTGACATGCTGTATAAGCTGCATAGTCTGTAGTCAGACTCTTGGTAGACTAAATGGCTTTTTTCATAAACATTTAATTTCCAAACATAAAATCAAGCTTTTGTGGTGATGTTGAAACAACGTCCAACATCCACGACTAAAAACATTCGCCTTTGTGGAATTACTGTCTCACATTTCTACACGTGTAGCTCTAGTTTTGTCTTTTTTGTCCAATATTGGCTTTACTGTGACACCATGTCTTCTTAAGCACAGTGAAGAGAACTGGTTTTGTTCATTATTTTGATATCCTTTGTCAGCTTCAGAGTGGTAATTGGACACACACTCATGACTAATTCTCTCAGCCCAGACTTCTGCTGCATCTCAATTCTCTGCTCTGCTGCAGCTTGTCCCAACAAACCAGCCATCATGCTGCAACCGCTGTTTTCTTCTGTTGCCATGACAGCTCGTATCTCAGTCTGAGGCATGAAGTCGCACGGTTTGTGAAATGAATTTATCATGACAAAAATTGTCTGTAAGAAGGGAGCGCTGCATGTGCGCACACCAAGAGTATGGATGTGTGGGTGTGTCTGCGTGTGCTTTTATCTGTTTGCGTCCTGTCGCACTGAGGCTGATCCCCCCGTATGAGCATCTCAGCGATGTGTGCACGCGTGTGTGTTTGTATGTATGTTTGTTCTGCTAAAAGGCTTGGCACAGAGCAGACCTTTTGTAGTTGGCAGCAGTGGGCACTCTGCCCAGCTTGTATGGTTTATGGATGTGAGTCAGAATTGCATTAGCCTCCGGCCAGAGAAAGGCTGCCCATCTTCCTGGTGTGAAACTCCAACAAATGTGCCAACAGTGACAGCATTAAACAGAAACTGATACAAGCATCAAATCTGTCTGACACGCATCTCATGCTGTCAGTCTATCAATAATTACATTAACAGCGCACAAAAGAAGGCAGGAAAGCAAATGAAATAGCAGCATGGGAAAACAAGCCTTGGAGGCTGATTTCACACTGCAGCAGCAGGTGACATGTCCTGATTCTGAAAGTTTAATTGTAAAATATTCCAAAGTCTAGGTGGTCAAAGTTTAGCTTACAGCACATCTCAGAAAATAACACTTCATTTTTTGAGCTTAAGCTAATGATACTAGTGTAATATTACCAATTATACGGAACGCTGTATAAAGAAATAATTCTGAATTTCCACTCAAAAGCTTCAACTGAACATAATTAAAGTGCTATGTGAGAAATTGCACAATTAACGGAGTGCCTTTACAACCAGCGGCTAATGTGATGTTTGATTCTCATAACCTCTGTGATGGAGCCAGTGGAGCAAAAGAAAAAAAAAAAAAAAAGAAAAGAGGTGGAGAAATGAAGATTTCAGAAATGCATTAAATGTGTATTTTATCAAATTAGAAGCTGAAGCTCCTTGAAAAGCTGCCACGAGGCATGAATGGTGAATGACCAAAGCTCTTCCAAAAAGAATATTAATAGGTAATTACATTAACTTGTACTTTCCTGCACTGTCGGTGGCCTTGACAGAAACACACTAGTTATGGAACTGATACAGCTTTTAGTTTTTGTTTTTACCTTTTTTGCCAGAGAGGAAAGTTTAATTCCCATGTAAAAAAAAAAAAACAACAACAACAAACAAACACTGAATAGCCTGGGATTCAATTAATTACTGATGATTGATTGGCGTATTTGGCTGTCATTAAAGTTGCCCATGCCATTGGACTCCTAATGAATGGCGACCACACTCACACACACACACAAATATTAACCTTAAATTAGCCATGTGTGCACACTTTTTTTTTTTTTTTTCCATATGTACTCCCAGTTTAACCGCATAATAACTCATCCAACTCACACACCCTCTCCTCTGAACCCCTGATGGCTTTGTTAATTTACGGTGCTTTCCCTCGACTCCCCTTCTTTTCTTCTTTCTCTTGACTCCCAAAGCACATGATTGTTTTCTGGTTAGCCTACAGCGTAAATTTAATCAAAGCTCGCATTTCGTGCCAGCACCTCTCATGACTAGAGGGGGGATTTAGGCCCACTTGGAGAAGGAAGAGGGAAGGAGTGCGATTAGCTGCGACAAGGCTGGTTAATATTCCCTATTTGAATACCCCCGACAGGTCCACAACACCTTTTATTTCTAATCACACCTGCTGCTGCTGCTGCTGCTGCTGCTGTAAGACAGTCAGGCTCAGTCACCCATGATGTAAACGAGATTAAGAGGTGATTGAGACTGTAAAGTGCTGAATGTTTTCATTGGGGTTGTTGATGTAGTGAGAAGCTCTTAGGCTTTGTTCTCCTACGCTGAAATCAGTATTAACATGAGCGGCGGAAGCGTCTCTTCGCACTGGGGCCCGTTTTACAGTATCACAGGGGAACTCAGATGTACAGAGATATGCGCGCTGACCTTTGACTGTCTAGTGAGAGTGGTCCTGATTGATGCTCCCTCCTGAACTTCCTTAACATGTGCTCAGGGTCAGCAGCGGGGCAGCGTGAAGCTCAGACGGCCCCTCAGGCCAAACTAGATTATAACACATTTTACTCTCTTTCACACAAATGAATCTGCTGTGAACAGTGCTGTATTTTACATGATAGATGCTACACTTCTGCTGCCTTCATCCACAAGACTTTGGTTAATCCTGTAGCAGTATTTAGTGCCAAACGGATGCAAAAAAGAATCCTTACACCTTGACATGTGACTACACACATCTTCAATACACGTTATATTCACCATTGTATGGAACTTTAATGGGAGACACACTGAAACTTGATCTATTGAGAGTGCACATTTAAAAAGCTGCATTGCTGTATTTACAGGAATTCTTCGGTCGTGACATCTGTAATTTATTCGGATATTTCTTACCAGCTTGTTCATTTAAGTTTGCAGCCACCGACTTGTTAGATGTGCATTCAAATGTATGCATGCTTTCTTTATCTTTTCACAGACGCCGCTATTTGCATGTTTTCAACGTGTCTCCCACCTCAAGGATTCCCTGTGTGGAAGTCACTGATGCACATACTGCAAATAGATGATAGACATTACTTTTAGCTGCCACTGTAATTTTGAACCCGTGTGTGCAGTAATGAATGCTTTCAAATGTATAATACAATTCTGTAATTACATACATATATCGTAGCATCTCCCATCCCTGCACTATTATCTGAATCTGCAGATCAGCCGGCCCCGCCTTGTGTGGTGTGTGTCCGTTGAGTTACAGCCCGTCAAGACTGACAGCTGGCTAAACCCTATTAAACAGGCCACCGCATTCCTGGGGTCGACCATTAAAGACGACCCGATGCCCCCTCAACATACGCAAAACACACACACAGACACACAAACCGACCGAGAGGGGGGCTTGTAAAACATGACAGATTTATCCCTCTCTCTGTTTTGAGAAGGTGTTTGCTCTACAAGCTATTCTGGTTGGCTTTATGTGTGAGTTCACAAACCTTGAATACACAAGCATGCAGGGAATACGAGAGCTCGCGCTTCGACAAACCGACCTTGGCTGCGCTTTCAATCATCTGCTATTTTGCTTATTTGATGCTTCATAATGTATTGTCAGGATGAATGGAACGTTGTACAAAAGCAGGGCTGCATTTGTTCTTAAAATTGCACCAGGGAGAGCTTCTTTTTTTTATTTAGAATCAAAAAATATTTTACTATGTGAAGCTGAAATGCAAACAACTCAAAGAAGCAGTGGGTCGCTAACGTGTCAAATCTTGTACATTATTTGCACCAACATGCAGGAGTTGTTCAAAGGCCTGCTCCTGTCTTCAAGTGTGTGTTGTCAAGACAGTTTTAGTGGATTCTAGGAATATTCAGACTTAACCTCTGAGTACTTAACACCGTTTTACTGCACCACTTTAGCTTGGCAGTCAGTGTCTACACCTCCGTGCTCTCCACACTCATGCACTGTATAACAGTAACGATGCATTTCTAACAGGGTCAAAGCTCATCAGCAGCCTCTCTCTGGTGTTTCTGTCTGTATCTAATTCCCTCTCCCTCCCTCTTTCTCTCTCTCTCCCTCTCTCTGAGCCAACAGGTTGCAGCAGCTTCACCCCCACCCCCAACACTCTTCCCAAACTTTTCTGTGCTTCGGCAGAGCCCGGGAAAGAAAGTCTATGCCATTCATCCACTCTGCAACACATACCTCCTCCTCTATCACACAGATTCTCGTTTAGTCAGTAATCTCTGTTAATCACCTCGACAAGGATACACTATCAATTTGTTTTTGCCTGACTTTGGATTAACCATTTTTTGTGTGTGTGTTTGTGTATTTTTAGGGGGTATCCCCCCCCCCTCCCTCTTGACCCTCAAGAAGTCACCTGGATTGGGAAGATAATGACTTGTCAGCAGTGGTAAGTGAAAATGGGCCCATTTTAGGGCCATAGTGAAAATCCATTAGTTTAACTGCACTTTAATATGGTGCTTTACAGAGTAGTTTTGAATTCTTAACTGCCCAGATACCCTTGTTGCACCCTAACTGTCTGGACTGAGGCCAACACTCTTTTTATTTTTTTATCCTAAGCCATTACTGCTGCTCCTTACAGTAAAATTTCTCCTTAAACAGCACAACCTGTCTGATGTTAGTGCTCATCGTCTCAACTGCTTTACAGTGATAAGATGCTATAATTGCTGCAAATGCACATCTTATTCCGTTAAAGAGCACGCACTCCAACGTATGCACACATTTCCTTTGCTTGCGTGTGTTTATCTCTTTGTGCTCCTCTGCAGATTTTACACATTCAAATTCAGTGCGAGCATAAAAAACAAAAGAAGATGCCATGCATTTTACAGTCGTGTCAGCTCTCGTGTATCATGAATAATAAGAGCATACCGGGTTGTTTGTGTGCACGTTGTCGGGAGATGAAACTATGCGGAGTGAAACAGGATATTTCCCCTTCCGTGCATAGACTTGTCTGTGTTGTTTGACTCCGAGTGTTATTGAGACAGTTAGGCTGCAGCCTGTGAGCAGCGGCAGAGTGTGCGCTTTAATTTGTTAGCGCGTGAATTAGCAGTGGATCTTGATGTGTTGCACTAAAGACATCTACTATCACACATTGTAGTTCTGAGCTGCGTGTGTGTGTGTGTGTGTGTGTGCCTTTTCACTGTTACCAGTTTCCCACCTACAGGGATAATCCATCCTGTGAAGTGGTGAGGTGGAAAATGCCATTATGTAGAAATAGCTGACGTGCAGTTAGACTTGCAGGCATGCGATGTGTGAGCGAGTGTGTGTGTGTGTGTGTGAGAGAGAAATGGAGATAGGGAACAAAGAGGGAGTGTAAGGGCCAGGGACAGTAAACTTCATTTTGTAACATTATTTAATCCTCTCGGGGCAGTGATAAACTAAAGGCCTCAGACACAATAAGCGCACTCTCTCCTCTGCCAGGCAGCAAGGTGCTTGTGATCCCGCTGTGGTCAGAGTGATGGACGCGGTCTTGTGCAAATGTTTTTGATGCGGCATCATTGTGCGTCTGAGTAATAGGGCTCGAGTTTACGAGTGCAGACACTGCAGGAATGTCTTGAAGTATTGTTGTTGTGAGCTGTGATCTTTGGCAGGGAGTCCATGCCGGTTGTTTGGTCCATCGCCTTGATCAAGACTGAAATATCTCAACAACCACTAGAATGACTGCCATGATATTCTGTGCAGATGTTAATGGTTCCCAGTGGGGGACTTAGGTAGTAATTTAGGTGATCCCATGACTTTTCCACTAGCCACCATCGCCATCATACTTTGATTTATGATCAAATGCCTGGAAAACTAATTCTGTCCGTTTGCAGTTGTTCTTTCCGTTTATTGCGAAAGAGCAGATACTACAAACACACTGAGCTAAAAGGTGAATCTGCCAAACATCAGTGCAAATATTAAAATCAAACCAGTGCTGTGCCTCCACAGAGCCACCACCGTAGACTCTTGCAGTCTCGGTAGGGGTGGGTCATGCTTTAACTTTCTTTTCAAAATCCTTTAGATGAACACTGCAATGCATTTATTTTGCCACAATGTTAGAATCACCTGCTTGCTTCGGGAAACTTCTTTCACCATTGTGAGGAGAAAAAGCTCACAAAATTGTTTCGTCATATCCAAGCCACTGTAAGACTCCCGAGTTCTGCTTCTCTGTTGCTTTTCTCAACACCTATTCTGAAGATCCTATGTAAAAATCCCACCGTAGGATGGATACTGACTGCGTGCTGCGCTGGCTGTCATTCATCACCACACACGCTCGAGTTTATGGTCCCTGGATTTCAATAATAAGGAGATACTGTACATGCAGAGACAGATCTTAGATGTGCACTGGTATGTGAGGGGGAAGAGTGTAGTTTTTTTGGCTGTGTTACATTAGAGTTCAAGCCTTGCCAGCTCTCACTTCCATCTGCAGAGGTTGTAAACTATTCAGCCTTCAGCCATTCAGTCTTCGTCAGACCAGATGGTCAAATCACACTGAGAATTTTTCTGGAATTCAGATTGTTTCACGTTGATGTAATTTATTTTGATGTTATTAGCATATTAATTTCTAGTTAAAAAATACGCTGTCAGGGGGGCGACGTTGAAGGTGATGAATTAGCTTGATGGCTCGTAAATCTTGAAAGCCAAAAGAAATTTGTTAGGTTTTCATGTCGTGTGTAGCAGTTGAGCGAATGCAGATCTCTCTTTGATGTTATGCTGATGAGTTTGCACATACCCATACAGCAGTAACAGACATGCATACTATGTGTATGCCCAGGCTTGTGGGGATTAGTAACCTAATGTAAAACATAACAGCATGAACCATTCCTCTAGAAGAATGTGTTGCTCTCTGATGGTTACTTCATTCATTTAGAATCTGATAATCCATCGCGGCTGCACAGTTCCTTTGCTGGTGTGTGATGTGGTGATGTAAGTGTTAGATTGGGCGCTGATTGTTGTCATGTAGCTGAGCGTTGTAGGTCTTTCTGTTGATACATTTCTGTGGTCATCAGTACACGTTTATGGGAAGGTTTTAACACGCTGAGTGAAGGATACTTGAGCTGGACTGAGCAGCTCAAATTCGGTACTTGATAAGTTCTTATCACCGCAGGATGCTTCCACGCCTGCTTTTAAATATCACTTTACACATCTCTGTGGGAGATAATATTCCAGTAAAACAGCTGAAGTCCCAATGAGACTGAAGTTCCTCCACAGTCAAAAGCTGTAGCCTTGGGGCTAATCTCTTTCATACTAACCTGCAGTTTCCTCTGACTAGGAGGAAAAAGTGGAGGGTTTTCTCTATCACAGAACATTACTGTACCTCTATTTGCTCTCGTGGACAACCACTGCACCCAGATTGCAGAGAAGAATGCCAGTTCTTTCACCAGCGAGCCTCATCTGTATGTCAAAAAAAAAAAATGCCTGTCCTGCTGTCGTTTCTTAGAAACACTGCCAAAGACTATCTCCGTTCGCCTGTCTCCCACACTTCCACTGTCGAACTTTGATGCTGCTGATTTCTTAACGCTGTCTACCTCGTAGCTGCTTTGCAAGTTTACTTACTTTGTCTCTATTTCCACACCGACACTCCAGCAGCCTGCCAGCTGCTGTCAATCAAACACAGACACCAACACACCTGTCCAGTCGACTGAGACAAAACCAAGCGTTTCTGACATTTCTCCAAAGATCCTTTTTCTGCCTTTTAATAATATAAAACACTTAAGAATGCATCTAAAAAAACAAAAAACAAAAAAACAGAAACACATTGCCATCATTTTAGACTGCAAAAGGAGAAAACTAAACATTTTAGTAGGCCTTTAAAGAAAGCTTCATTCAGAGGCACTTTAACCTCCTTAGCTGAACTTATAAAGGCCATTTTCGTATTAACAACACTGGCATTAATGTCTGTGTAGGAAAGCAAGACCATTTGTTTTGTTTTGTTTTTTCCTTTATGGTTTGAGAAGAATAGAAATTAAAGAAAGAAATTGCCAGCAAACATTTAGAAGACTACGTGTCTTGACAAAAATTAAACAAGGCTTGTGAGATTCCAAACACAGATTGGTTGCACAAAGTTAAAGAGTGGGGGGGTTCTGCCGTGTAAAACCATAGATTATTAGTGACATTTAATGCTCACCCTTGTTTAGACTTCCCAGTAATTTCTTAAATCACAGGGGCCTTATAGGACAGTTTTAAAACCTTTGTGATGCTTTTATTTCCTTGGCGACAGTGGAATTTGTTGTAAAACTGTTTACAGGGAGCCCCTGTCTGCAACCTATACACATAACAATGTAATTAAACATTATGCTAAGCTAGTTAAATTGGCCCAATTAACACCTCGGTTCTACAGACATGGAAGCGAATGAGATTCACTTGAAAACATCTAAGCTGCATTAAAAACTTTCATGTATATATGGTGTAAAAGTTGCCTACCTGGACGTAGGTGATTGATAAATATGCTGTCAAGACCTTATCTGTTTAAAAGTTTGTCGTCTCAATGTGAAACTCATCTTTGCATATTACTGGAAAACTCTCGCTTGACTTCTGTACAAGAGTTACAAGGCCTTTACAAATTAAAAAATGGCTGATTGCGTTTTATCTTTGAGGGCCTTTAATTACTTTTCTCTTTGTTCATCTGCGTCCTTTCAGATAGCAGAGAGGAAGAGTCGGAATTGATGGTTGTGGAGAGGAATTTAAGAAGTGGATTTGTGAAGAGACGACGTGGGGAGGGGGAGCAGCTGATCGAAGGAGGAAGAAGAGGCGAGGAAGAGTATGGGCTGCTCTCCTGTGTGGATCTTGCTACTGTCCCTTTCTCTCTCTCATCAAAGTGTTGCGGCGCAAGCTGAAGGTAAGTGATGACAGTCGTGCACCTGAACGCCGCACTCGAGCATAATTCATTAATCTGCTGCTAGTGTTCTGACTCTTAATCATTTTTTATAGCGTCATCAAACTTTTTCTCTCACACTTTCACTCATTCTGGCAATGATTTGTTTAAAGTTTCACTCTTGTTTGAAGTCACTTTTTTCTGCCTTATTTATCATCAGCTGCCTAATTCTGAGTCAAATCCACATGTCCGATTGTCAGCTTTGTGCACAGATCTATGAATCGAACGACTCGGATGCTGAGGGCAAAGAAGGGGCAGGTGCTCAATGAACACAGTCTGTGCGAGCGCTCCATCATTAAATCTCTACACCTGGATTGCTACATGGGGCAGACACGAATCCAGCTCCAGTTTTCTCTCCAGACTGTGTCTTGTCAGGGAATTTTAACATCTGCTAGCCTCATGTACAGTACAGCACTCTGTCTGCCAGCCTGTCAAACACCCATTCCCTAGATACAGAACTTTAGTCTCAGGTGCGATTGGATGTCACCAAAAGGTCAATCAGCCAGTCAAAAGACAGATTTCCTCCACCTGGATTGTGATTGGCAGAAAGTGATTGGCAAAGTTGTTGGGCAGAATTATGGGAGGATATAAATAGACCTAGAATATATTTGAGGCTGCTACTCCTTTGCAGGTGGTACCGATGTTTATTATTCATATGCCATCACACCATACGGCAAATGCTTAGTGCCTCGTGTTTCATATCAAGTACAAGACGGGGTCAGTTTTGAATCAACAAGTTCGACGTCAGCTTAGTTTCATTAGTGTTTTATATTAACAATAAATCAAATGAAAGGATTGAAGATCACAGTGAGAGAACCCAAGTCTGCAGGTTTTTTGCCTGTTTTAGGTTAATCTTTACAGCCAAAAGATGTACTGTGAGAGGCAGTCTGATGACTTTCATCTGGCTTTTTTCTGCTGCAGCTGTTTCCAATCAATAACCCGCTATGAGTACCTGCCCAACACCAAACTGCGCTCGCACAGAGAAGTAAAGCAAAAAAAAAAATACTTCCTTCCCAAGCTGGTGGAGACCAAAACAGAGACTGCATAAATGCCGAACTATGCCGCCAAAATGGCTCGAATTTTTACAGTTGAGTTTTTCTGAGCAAGTGAGTAACTTTATAAGGAAGAGACTCGCCACGTTAAGCATCCTGAATAGCAACCTATGGGAGAATTCTCTAACACCAAAGGTCTTATAATATGTCCTACCCCGCTTGCCAACAAGCTAATTGTTTTCCTTATAACAACTGAACCTTGAAATATCAAGCTGTTCTTTGTTGTCGTGTGTGTGTTTGTGAAGCCGCATAGTATAAATATGACCTGTGCTAAAAAGACTTTTTAAACCTTATTTTGATGCAAATCACCAAACTTTTCGATTGATTTTAATCAGATATAATGATTCTATGCATGTAGTTTTTATGTGCTGGCTATCATTTAAATTGCATTAATTTAGATAGGTACCTGCTCTTCTTAACACAAAATAATTGCAAAAATGCTGGCAAGAGGCCAAGCTTCACTGTTTTGGTATTTTTCTTCCTGTTCCCACATTACTTATTCATTTTTTTGTACCACGATACATCCATCCATCCATTATCTATACACCGCTTAATCCTCACTAGGGTTGCGGGGGACTGGAGTCTATCCCAGCTGACTTAGGGTGAAGGCAGGAGACACCCTGGACAGGTCACCAGTCTATCAAAGGGCTACACTTAGAGACAGAGAATCAAGCACACTCACATTCACACCTACGGACAATTTAGAATCACCAGTTAACCTCAACATGTTTTTGGACTGTGTGGAAGAAAGTGGGCCCACATATTAGCACATTTACCTCAGGTCTGCATTTAAAGTATTTTTAATCACTGGCCCACCTTGTCAGCATGATAGGTTAAATTCACCGCTCCATCATCGTATGTCCTTGAGTGTCCAGCAGGTGATGTGAACTCATGCAAAGCAACAGTAGGTACCTTTTAAACTGCCTTTTTGTGTCTGCATTTTTCATCCAGAGGCAGGGACGCGGGGGTTAGTAGTAACTTTAGCGCATACATGTGTGTCGAGGGCTGCAGTCATTGCTGTGTTTGATTAATGTGTGTATGGACAATGTTGACAACCTATTACCAAACATTATACACAACTGTAATTAGGAGAGCCAGACCACTGTTGGAAGTAATAATTCAAGACATGGAGCCTACAAGTGTCTAAAAAAAAAAGAAAGTGTTTTCTAAGTATAATTTGAGTTTTTCTGGTAATCACATCAAATCAAAACCAAAAAGGCTGCATGGAGTGAAGTGTGACATGATGCCTGACTGTAACAAGAAAGTTAAGACCTCATCAGAGTTTAGAGACAGCATCCAACATCAGAATGAGTCCTTCGTGTTAGTAGTAGGTTGTACTGTTTGTTTCGATACCTTTGATTTTGACTACACAGGCTGCATGAAATTCATTTTAGCCGTAGAGTAGAGTAATAGTCCCAAAAGGGGTGGGAGACTGGTACTGGAAACAGATCCTGGAGGAATGATTGATCAACATTGTCAGCATTTGCTCCTTCTGTCATTTAATATTTCTGCTCCACTCTCAGGGTTTGCACTTCTCTGTGAATTCCTGCAGTGTCTTTGTAGAGGAACTTCTACACATTCAGTCGTCTGGATAAAATCAGATCCTGATGGCCCTTTGAGTTTCTTAGACATGTGTTCTCTGATGGTTCACATCTTCTCTCTTGATCTCGTCGCGTCTGATTGCAGTAATGCATCATTATTTCTCAAAGTGTGTCTTTTCCTGGCAGATTTTTTTTCTGCAGCATATGCTGAAGTCGCTGAGCTACATCTAATGTGTAAATCAATGGCGGTCCAACTCAGAGGTGTATACAACCTTCGAGATATCAGCATAGATAACCTTCAAGAAAGCCATTCTTAATCCCTCAGCGTGTGTTGTGTCCTTATCCGAGGCATGTCGATCTCGCCTGCCAGCCTAGACAGACAAACTTCTGGACAATTGATCTTGTTTTCCATCCCAGTCTGTTTCTGTCTGACAGACACCAGCCTCCAGCTGCTTCCTTTGGTCAAAGTCTCCACCATGTTTTATGTGCTTTTACAGAAATCTGTGGAGTTAAAAATCGTCCCAATAAATGGAACGGCCCACATGTGTATGCTGAGGTGGCTGTCTGCCTGTGTGTGTGACCCAACTCTGGATGGAAAGAATGATCTCTGTTGTATCTTCTAAAGCTGTTTCAGATGTTTTAACTCATTACTAATAAGTCTACTGTTGCTGAGTATATGATGCGACAGCTTCCATGCGGGCAAACACAATAGCTCAGCACTAGAGAAGCCACCAAATTGGTATTGCTGATGATATTTTGTTTCCTTGGTACACGGCCAGAGATGTATAGGTGTGTGAGGGAGAACATAATGTTAGGTCGCCATGGGCTGGAGACATATGTCACCCCCAGTGAATCCTGGGATTGCAGCCAAAGGAAGAAGGACGAGATAATAGAGGAGAGCAAGCTCGGTAATCAAATAGAGGACAGCAGAGAATCACTTATCACTTACAGAACAATCAGCGATGCCTATCTCTTATTCACTAGCCTAATCAATGCCGTCGTCACTTTGCTTTATTGCATATGTATTGCCAGAATATTGGCTTGAAGGTTGTTTGCAGACGCAGCAGATTGTGCGTGTGTGTGAGCCAGAACGTGCGCGCATGTGCTCAGTGCACTAGTGTTGTGTAGCTATTTCACTTCACATTAAAAAGCATCTAAATCCCTCCAAACCCAGCAGATCCTTATGTTAAATGCGTTTGTTTGCTCGGGCAAGGGAACTGACCCTGATTTTGGGTGTGTTTACCTTATTATTCAAAGCGTTCCTCATCGCTGTACTAAAGTTTTATTGCTGGAGTGCTCAGAATATTGATAGTCTCTTTGGCTCACTTGTGTCTCATTAAAAATTCATGGGGATTTGTGTGGTGCTCTGGCTGCATGACAGAAGTAAATGAAAGGAAAACGCTTGACATGATGGAACAAGACTGCTATCTGGTGGTCTGCGTGGGAATAAAACACCTCTTGAGTTGCTGCACATGGCTAAATCTCCAGCTTTATCTCTTAAACATTAAAAAGGATTTGCCTTGTATTTCATTCTGATCTGTTTGAATATAGACTAAGAGCAAGTTTGGCCTTTTGAAAAGAAAAGGTACCTGCTCTGCTCTTCACTGCTTGTTACATGTATTTGTGCGCACACTAATTCAATCACTCTTCTCTCAGCATGCAGGACGGTGGTGCAGGCGGACGTAGTGTTTCTGGTGGATGAGTCATGGAGTGTGGGTCAGAATAGCTTCTCCAGAGTCAAAGACTTCATCTCAGCCATCATCTCCTCCTTTCAGGACAGCGTGGTGGGAGCTGAGGGGGTTCGCTTTGGAGTCACTGTCTTCGGGGATGTTGCGAGGTAGAAGTCAAGCACAAGCAAATTGAAAGACAGCGCACCAACCTGTATGACAGATGGCCATCAAACTGATTTATATATTGCATTTGACTGTCTCGTCAAGAAAAGATAATTGATAAAGATCAGTTTTTCATTAAAGGATTAATAACAAAAAAAAAGTATGAAAAAATGAATTGTGGTGTCAGTGCCATGTTTGTTATTAATACATTTTCACTAACAAAAGATGAGAATCAAGTGGAGGATACATTTATCTGTATTCTATATTCATGTCAAGGTTCAAGGATCTGAGGAAACATAAAAAGCGTATCTTATTTCAGTTTGTTAGTCATTCAGGCAAGTTATATGCACATATATTGTTTACAAGTAGTTGTTCTGTTATTTCTACATGATCCTATTTTACTGTCTCTGCAATCCTTTCCATACAGGATGCGAGTTGCTTTGACAGACTACAGTTCGCTAGAGGAGGTCCTCAGAGCCGTCCGTGACCTCCGCTATGAGGGTGGATCCAGGAGAATCGGCACTGCCCTTCAATTTCTGGTCGAATCTGTTTTCAGCCCCGCCATCAGTCGAGATTTTGCCCCAAAGGTAAAACGCTTCAAAAGCTGAGATGTGATTGTGTAAAAAAGAAAATTTCAGGGCAACTACCTTTATTTGCGATACTGCATTTTTACATTGTTTAGCATAGTTTGGTACTTCTTCCCCTGAATCTTGTTAAATGTTTCACAATATGCTGATACACAAGCAACTAGGAAATGATTGATTTGAGATTATAACCCACGCTGCAAACACATGCATGCGCTGTCTGCTCTGGCCCAGTGTGAGAGGAAATGACTAGTCAGGAGTCTGTATTTCTACTCCGCAGGACGCTGTGGGAAAAACAAGCAAAACAAACTGGTCGACCGTTTTCACACTACTGTGAATCTGATTAAATTGTCTTGTTATATGCTTGGAATACAAATTGACACAAAGTTGCAACTGCGAAAAAAGACTTTGGTCTTTTGCTTTGGCTAAAGGCAATAAATTTTCCACCACAGATTCAGCAGGTCTAATTGGCTGAATGACTGTTGGTGAAGTATAACTTTTCCCAGCAGTGCCAGATACACTCCACAAAGTACAACTAAGGGTCAGACTCTAACCTGATGTGTCACAATGTCATTAAAAATTCTATATTAAATCTAGAGCTGCAATGATTCATTGGCTAATCAGTTCCTTGCCAACTACTAAATTAATCTCCAACTAAACAAAGTCTAAATTCTGTTATTCTAGCTTCTAAAATTTGGATATTTTCTTTTGTTTGTCGACAAAACGAGACATTTGAGAACATCCTCTTGTTCTTTTGGAAACACTGATCGCCACTTTTCACCATTTTCTACCGTTTTAAAAGCCAAATAATCGATTGATTAATCGAGAAAGTACTTGACAGATCAACTGACAGTTAAAATATTAAGTTAAATAGATACTACTCTGTTCTTTGGACCCTAACCTGAATGCCATAGTCTGCAACTTAACTAAGCTTGTCTCGGAAGTGCATTATCAAATATCCTAATGCACTCTCCTTCCAACAACTCTCCTTCTCTATCAGCTACCTCTCTCTGACAGTCTAATACTGTCTCAGAGCTGGTTAGCATTCCAATCATCTCTCCATCTCTGAGTGCACGTGTGAATCATCTTGCAGCAGCACACTTGATGCGGGAAGGCAGAGAATTGGGGATTAGGCTGATATATTGAATTGTACAGCCTGAGCACATGCAAAGGAGCAGCTATAATCTCGTACTGATGCTTTTCTAGCCACCTTCTTCATTGACTGAGGGGTGAACTTTGAATGAACTGCGTAAATTTTTCTTAATAGGCACATTATTAGTCTCAGTTGCAAGCCAGCATCCTTGAATCCCACTTTGTCTTTGGGTTTGATTTATTTCATTATGTATCCAATTATGAGCTAAACCATGTCAAAAGTCTGTGGAGGTTTTTCGGAGAACAATAACAGTTTTCTTGGATGCTCTTTTAACCCAAATGAATTTTGTTTGGAGGGTGGATTTAAACCTCCAGTGGTGCCAACAATAGGCAAAACCTAAAACCTTTTTGCACACAAATTGTCATTATTAATAAATTACGTCTACATTAATAAACTGTAGATCATTATATTATGGACTATCATTTACATGTGTCATTTTCTTCCCACTGTTCTTCAGATTGCTGTTTTGATCACAAACGGACGCTCAGACGACCAGGTTGATGCTGCAGTCAGAGCAGTAGCTGACAATGGAATTTCTCTCTTTGCAGTAGGTGAGCGTGGAAGTTGGTATTGTGAATTCCTTCAACATCCCCACTGCAGCTGCCCCTCAGATTTTATCCGAGCTCTGCCGGCTTATCTGCAGTGTTTGCAGTTAGAAATTCATGTCCTGTACATTTGAATTCATTGGATTCACTGTGGGTATTTGTGTGTACGTCGGAGATTCTTGTTTCGGAGTGCACTCATGCATGTGTGCGTGCAAACACAACAGCGTACATGCGTGCAAGGAGGAAGTGATTAATCCAGCTCCAGGAGTATGTAAAGGTGCACTTTCTGATACTGTTGCATCAGCTATTTCCTCGCTCATGAATACACGCTACTGTTTACCCACGAATGTACTTGCACATATCTTACTGTGTTTCTCCTACACACAAGCATAAGCACACAAGCCCACGACTTACTCCTCGCAGCCGGCAGCGGCGCAATAATTACTGCTCATTAGCCGATGGTGCGCTAATCGCAGCCATTTTTCATTAGGCGATTCTGTGTCCCCCATCTGCACCTCTGACACCGAGGCCTGCTTCTCTCGTTCATCATTCCTGCTGAGATGCTCCACACGCATCTTGTCCACTCGTGCATAACCAGTATACCTGTAGAGCCTGTTGTAGTGCAGATGATGCAAATGTATGGATATGAGCGCCTACATACAACAAAAACCGTTTTATCATGTCCAGGTGCAAATTTCAAACAGCTAAATGAGGACTGAAAGACTTAAAACACGACTGGTGAAATTTCTTTTTATTGCATCAAGAAAACTGCAACAAGTCCAAACTGGGGTCTTCTGCAGGTGTCGTTTATGGCCCGCTTCCATAAACAGGGACCTGGGAAGCATGCATAATGCCATAACTTGAGACAGGAGCCAGAGAGTATTTGATTAAACCTGTATATGTCTGCAGAGTACATGTGTATTAGTATGAAAACTTTTTAAAAATATAAATCATTCAAAATGCCACAGCTCCCCCTGCTGGTGTTGAGGAAAATATGTAGAAAAAATGGAGAAAAAAAAAATCAAAGAGAAATGAATCCAGCTGGGTTTATATTGAGCATCAATCAGGTTAAATCCCATAGGCATCTCGATATATATGTACATCTGGTTGTTTACGTTTTCAGTTTACTTCTAATCTGCTTTGGTAAATATCTGTAGACTAAGCAGTTGCTGTGTCCCAAACTTCTTTCCTATCGTCTTCTTGTTTATCCTGTGACCAGGTGTCAGGGGAGCTGATGAGTTCGAGCTGAGGAGGATTGTGTCGGAGCCATACGAGGAGCATCTATTGGCGGGCGCTGACTTCTCTCTACTGGATACCGTCCTCCCCAAACTGTCCCGCAGAGTGTGTTTTACTGCCTCTGAACCACCACGTCCTGTGAGAACTTCCCAGCCCAGTGAGTTCACTCGGAAAGTTATTCACAACGAGCTGAAATGTCTTTTTTAAAAGGCTGCCTTTGCACTGTTTGCTTTTTCAGATTGATAATTCTAAGGTGTAATAAAAATGAATAATGGCTTTCTTTTATTTCACTCCTCTCACAGCTTCATTACTAATATAATTTATCTTATACACAAATTACACATCAAGACCACTTTGCATATTTTAGGCTCCCTGTTACGATACTCTTTCTTTTTGTCTCATCCCTCATTCTATACTTTCTTCCAATCATAGCTGAAGAACGGGTGGTCGGACCCAGAGACCTGCAGATTAGTGAACTGGCCCACAGTTCCGTCAGACTGACATGGAGCCAGGCAACAGGTGACGTCACTGGATATCGTCTCCTCGTCGCCCCTGTGAACACCAAGGGACACCTCCTCCCCCTGCAGCAGAGGCAGGTGAGGGATTGTCCATATAGGATGATAGTTTGTGTTGCTTTTGAGCCCAACTGCAATACAGAATAGGCGATGCTGTGACCCGACCTGAGATGTGACCTCAAACAAGTGACTAAGCAGTTAAATATAGAATTAGTTGCACATCACACTCCTTGTCCGGCTAATGAATCATCTCAAAGACTTTCAACTAAAAAGAATCTTTCATATTCTGTAAAACGGAGCCGCATTGCTCAGTTTGAGGTCTGCAGGGATCAGTGCCCACTGAAGCTACTCTCTTAGGAATTCCACTCAAGGAAACATACTTTGTGCATAAGCTTCTCGTATCGGCGTCTCAGCCTGGAACTCATAACAGCAGGTCAGAACTGTGACCAGCAGTGAGTCATCTCGCCGATAACCTAAGATGCCTGTGCAACTCTATCTGTGTAACACTCCAAACTCAATGCAACATTTTACCAATGGATTCAACATGAATCCTGTAACTGACAGTCTGCATGAATCTTTGTTTGCGTGTTTACATGACACCGCTACACGCAGTATGTAACCTCAACAGAGAATTATACAAAAAGAGGAATATTTTAGTTTTGGCATGATGTTATAAAGAAAAACATCCCTCCTCATTTGAATATCTCGGAGAAGTGTAAACAAGCCATAAAGATGCTTTCGGTTTACAGAGCCGGACACTTAAGTGGAAAGTGAAGCTATAAATACATTTAGTTTAAGACAGGATATTTATTCAAAGTTCACTTTCCAAAAGTGTATCTCTGTGTCATTGCACTGCCTCCGGGTATTTCTCGCTCCGACTTCATCATCTTCTTGATCAATCGTCTCACTCTCCACATCATTCTCTCTTGCACTTTCTGTCTCGCACACACACGCTAAGCTCCTTTTTTCCCCCTGCTGTCTTCTGTTTATGTAACAGATGGATCTGAAGGCAGATGTGAGCACAGCAGTGGTGACAGAGTTGAGTCCTAAAACAGACTATTCCCTCACAGTGTATGCCATCTACCCGAGCCTCATAGGAGACTCTGCGACAATCACTGTGAAGACAAGTGAGTGCCACACTTCAGCGTGTTCTCCTGCACCTGTTAGAAAATACACAAATATCTGTTTTTTGTTATTTTATTTTATTTTATCCTGTCTTTTAGCCCCTTTGCCTCAGGTGTCAAACTTCCGTGTTATTGAGGAGGGTCTGTTCTCTCTACGCCTCGGCTGGACACCTCCTCTGGGGAAGCTCAATGGATTCAAGATCTTCATCCCAAGATGTATGCCGACATACCTCACCACTATTATCGCAATTTATTTTACTGCACACTAATATAAAAATGTCTCCTGAATTAGCCATGTTGGATGTCATCCTTCAAAATAGTGCACTGTGCTCAGCGTGGTTTTGTTCATTGAAAGTCATATTGAGTTCAAGTTGCTTTTCATCTTTTTCAGTCTGACTCAAAGCAGCTTGCGTCACAGGAACAAGTTTTAGAGAAAAGTGTGTGTTTTTGGGGTATTGATTCTCCTGGATTTTATGATTGTTCTGCAGCCAACAGACCAGGATTAACTTATGAGCAGCTGCTTCCTGGAGACACTTCCTCTCATGTGATTGACAGTCTGGAGGAGGATAAGAAGTACACCATCAGTATTTATGCTGTTTACCCCCAAGGACCAAGCGAACCGGTTTCATTAGTTGGCAAGACATGTAAGTGTATTGTCTTTGGTCAAGACATCATAGTTATACATATTTTATCTTAAGAGGAAAGCTCAAGTACCCTTAGCCCCAAGATAAAAAAAGCCTGTAGAGTTGTAGCCAATCAACAGTTGCAAGACAAAGTCATTTAATGGAGTATGAAAGAAAATATAATGCAAGAAAGCAAACATTAACATGTAGTACCATTATATTTCCACAGTAGGGTGGTGTTGCTCCAGAAAAAAATGCCACAAAGCGACAAACCTCTACTTTATGGCATGCTAGAGGACTAGCTCTAGAGTCTCTGTTTGCTTTAAATTGTATCAGATCAGTATGTTTATTTTGTATTTTATTACATTCATTTAAATTCTAACATATCAAAAAACGTATTATTTTCCTTCATGACGATGATATTGTGGATAAATGACAATGAAATGTTGGATTTATGTGTGTAAATTGGTTTGCATGTGTGCTTTTTTAACGTGTTTAATAGTAAAGTTGGTACCAGTTCAGCAGTTCCTGGTCCAGAACGCCACTACAGACACTGTCCAAGCGAGGTGGGCATCCATCAGAGGTGCTACAGGATACAGACTGACATGGGCTTCCCCAGGTACTGTGGTCAACTATGAGCTTTTTATGGGAAAAGAGCTAAAATGTCTATTGTTACAGAAAGTGGTTCTTTATTAATTTCATTGAGATGTGATTCTCTGCTCATGTGTCTCTCTGTGTCTTGTAGATGGCCACATAGAGAATGTAAACCTCGGCGACAACTTCAACTTCTACATGATCCAGGGCCTCCACACCGGCTCTGAGTACACCGTCACCATCAACCCCATCTTTGGAGACATCGAGGGGCCCATCACCACCGTCAAAGTCAAGACGTGTAAATAACATTCTTGAGAAGCACAAAAATACAGGCAATATGGTTTACAGTTAGAAACTGGATAAGATGAATAAAAATCCTCCTTGTTTCTGTCAGTGGAAAGTAGTGCAGTTCAGACTCTGAAGGTTTCTGCTGTGAGCACCAGTGCTGCAGTGGTCTCATGGAACAGTGTCCCCGGGGCCACAGGATACAGACTGGCATGGGGACCCACACCAGGTGATTTTCTCCATCACTCTCTCTCTCTCTTTTTACCTTCCTGTATTTTTTACACCTCATAAAGTTGGACCGTGCTTCCAAACAAGCATGCAATATTAATTACATTTGGGTTATTCCATCTCAAATCATTAAGAAAGTCCTGTCTCTGATTTGCTTGAAACTTTTTTTTTTTTTTTTTTTAAATAAACTTTGGATATTTAAAAGGGTATGTTGGATATTTTGGCTTAATATATCAAGTACTTAGTGTAGTATATGGTTTTGGATGAGCTGAAATATGAAAAAAAACAAGAACTGAAGTCATCATGAAAAGTCCCATCTTTAAGCACAAATGAACAGAAAAATTGGTCAAACAGAAGTCAATTAGCGGTATTTTCCAAACCATTTGCATGTCAGAATATAGCAACAAATATATGTGTAGAATGCATGAAATACCTGGTCACAAAAATGGAAGTAAAGTTGAGCTGAAGTTATTCTAAAATTTGATGTACGTGCTCTTAAGTTCCACCATACAACCCCATAATGTCCTTGGTGTGGAGGGTAAATTATGTTTGTTTTTGCAGCATTCCTGCAGTTTTTTTTCTCTGATGTTGTCTAGCTTTCCCAGTAAGATACTCACTCTGGCAAGAGCTTTCCAAATGCTTTTTCGATGGGCACTTCAATCCCGGCAATCCGCCAGAGCTTTGTGATGAAATACAAATATTGAGGGGGGCGGGGGGGGTTGTTTGCAGAGGATCGGCCTCTGATGCCAAGCCGGCAAAAAATTAGAAGTCACTAGAGAGTAATAAATTAAAGAGAAAAATCATTTCATTTTCAGAGTTTGTGGGTCGGGATCGTCCCAGGCAGTTGGCTCTGAACGGCAGCACCACAGAGTACCAGCTGAAGAATGTAGCTCATGATACGGAGTACGTCCTGACTCTGTACGTGCTGTTTGGATCTGTGGTGGGGCCTGGTATAAGCGCTACCTTCAGAACTTGTGAGTACCTCTGTTATTTGGTACATCTCTTCCCCAGCAGTAGCCATATTGAAACTTAGTGTGAACACAGCGGCTTCTCCAGCAGACCCTTTTATCACAGCTAACATTTTGGTCTAGTTGTAGCATTTCATAGCAGGTAAAGTACAGGTGTAATAAATAACATTAAAAGAAAAAGACTGAACTGCACGCTGGCTTAGTTGAATGGCTTTCTGGGGTACTTGATGGAGCTCAGCCATCATAACAGAAATCTATTTCACTTGTGCTTATCCTGCCATGACAAGTCTAAACGTCAGCTGTGAGAGGTCTCATAGGTCTAATACTGTAGTGTTCTTGTTCTTTCTGTGTAGTGTCAACTCATTCATCCAGAAAGTATCTCTTTGTTTGATTGACAAGTGTTCCCCTTTGAAACCCAATCAGTGTCACATAGTACATGTCAGTGAGCCAGAGTCAGCAGGGCTGTGAGACTCCACAACAAAAATGCAAAAGGGTTTTACATTCACTTAACCACTTTGTCTTCACAGCAGTGTAGGTAATGTTTCATTCTATTTGTAAAATAGCAATTAAATTATTCTGCACAGTGCCTGGAGGTCAAATTGTCTTTAAACAGTAACTTAAATGTTCTATTAGTGCTATGGAACAGTTTTTTTTTTTCTGTAAGTGGGTGCCTATTTTGTTTATTATGCATGCATGCATCTGGGTGACACAACGCTCAGTCATGCCAATGATGCCGCGCTATTTCTCAGATCTACAGGTTGCACTAATGTGAAGATATGCAGCAATACACAAGAAGAAGAAGAACTCTGTAACCTAGTAAACATAACTGTAAACCAAGCTGGAGTTTAAATACTTTGAATGGCTTATTAGGGTGCTTAAAATGTTCTGGACAATGCATTTTGATAAGTAGCACTAGATATAAACCTTTCTTTTGTGTATTTACAGTGTCACTTATGCACTGTGAATCATTTTAAGTTTGCTGCTGCCTTAAAAAACTGAGTAAAATGAACTTAGGTCACATTACAATAAGCTGACTAAATTCAACAAGTCCAATCAGCCCAAAATATTAGGTTGAATTAATTGTTTTGTCACGCAGTTTATGGAAGATTTTTATTCATCATGGAACCATTTTCATTGTGATATAAAGAAACAGAATTAGAATTTAGCACATCTTCAATGACACACAACCAGTTTTTATTGTGAAGTGGTTATCCGAGCTACAAAAGAAGTCTCATGAGTGGTTTAATTACCAAACAATGCAGTTTTGACTCTTTAAAAACTTAAATTAAGGAATTGATTAAACCTTCAGCTGCAGTTTAATTCATCTCAACATCCATCCATCCATTATCTATACACCACTTAATCCTCACTAGGGTCATGGGGGGGCTGGAGCCTATCCCAGCTGACTCTGGGTGAAGGCAGGGGACAGCCTGGACAGGTCGCCAGTCTATCACAGGGCTACACTTAGAGACAGACAACCAAGCACACTCACATTCACACCTACGGACAATTTAGAATCACCAGTTAACCTCAACATGTTTTTGGACTGTGGGAGGAAGCAGGAGAACCCGGGGAGAACATACAAACTCCATGCAGAAAGATCCCGGGTGTCCTCTCTGGGACGTGAACCGGCGACCTTCTTGCTGCGAGGCAACGGTGCTAACCACCGCTCCACCTTGCAGCCCTCATCTCAACATTTTCGGTCAAAATGCCTGAAATTAGCTAATATTTTTGTTAATGGTAGTGTTTTTAAGTTCTAAAATTTGGGTTTAGTTAACTTAAAATGAACAAAACCTCTGTATTTATGCTAATTTTTAAAATAAATGATCAGTTCATTCCAATACGTTCCTGTTAAATGTTCTACAGTGTAGCTGAAAGTGTCAAACAGGGTTAACACAAGTGGCCAGATGTGTCATTTGGTTGTGTAGCTGCAACACACCCCACTGTGATGTCCTTCAGAACTGACAAGCTCTTGACTAAACTTCTGTGTCACTGCAGCAAGCTGTGGGGAGTTAAACTCAGCAGCAAATTTAATTTACAAGGTCAGAATTGTATAACAACAACTTAAGCACAGCCAAGGGGGACTCTGAGAGAGACAAGAGTTTCATTAGAGAGGAATCAGGCTGGAGATTTTCTAAAGATGGATAAAAGGATTTAAAGAGAAAGCAAGAGTTGCAAGTTGACAGATAGTGAAGAGAAATAATAACAAGGTGCAGGAATGTGCAAACTGTTCAACTAAGAATGTAGAAATTGGCTTTATTTTATGACTGTTGCACATTGTAGAGGAAATAGTGTGAGTCCTGTATGTGATCGGTGAGATTTGTTTGTATGTCTTTCTCTTTTTCAGCACAATTACATATAAACGTCTGAGTTCAGTTTCAGGATCAGGAAGAGGCAATTAAATTCTGATTAGAATTTCGTTACATTTGCGAGATAGGGCACTGACCTTGACAGGGGATGCACTGTAAAGGTTCCTTACTCGTTGACAGTGTATTTACTAGAACATCTACAGGTGTTTGATGTTTTCTCCTCCCATTTCTCAGCTCCTTTGGGCTACGTGTCCAACTTCAAGGTGACATCCTACACGAGTACCTCTATAGATGTGGAGTGGAGTCCTATCGTAGGAGCCACTGAGTACAGACTCTCTTGGAATACAGGTGATGTATTTCATCATATTCGTTTCTAAACCAGCCCTACCATAGGCATGTTTTTACTGTTTTGACATGTGTACCTGTCAGACAGCCGTTAAAGACTATATTTACCACATCTTAATTATGTGTGTGTGCATGCTTTCAGATGATGGCAAACCTCAGTCCCATTACCTGGACCGCAGTGTCCTCTTCCACCGTATCAAAGATCTGAACCCACAGTCCACCTACACAATTACCATCCGTGCAGTTTACGGCAACGCGGAGGGACCTGATATCTCCTTATCTCAGCTCACAGGTACAGAACTGATGTGAGGTTCCAGTTAATTTTTTTTTTTATCATGATTCATCTGTAGATTTAAATAGATCAGTGCAGCTGTGTAGCCATTGTAATTAAATGGGAAGGGACGGTAAAGTTCTTCATTCAGTGCCGTGACACCCTTGTGGTGTTTCAGTTTGACTGACAGGTCATGTACTTTGGCCTTCCCTTTTTAACCACAGTTCCTGCGACTGTCACTTGAAGTATGTGTCACCGAGGCCAAGTCAGTGGGGTGCTATCATTTTCAGCGTTAAAGTTAACGTGTTACAATATGTTCCGAGTTGATTCTACTCTAAAATGACAGGGTGTGTGAATAGAGCTACAGTCGTTCATGTGGCTCATAGATGTTCATGTCTTTGCATCAGTTTTTATGCATCTTCATTTGAATAATTTTAAATATACATTCTTGGTCTGTTTTTGGTTGTGATTCTTTTTGAGAAAATGTGTGTATCGTATAAAAATATATCACATGACACGGTTATATGATGCTATTTCTTAGCTGCAGTTTCAGACTCAGAGCGAATCCAGGCAGTGAGGGAGGTGAAGGTTGTGGACATTGGAGTAAATTCCTTCACTCTGTCTTGGAGGAAAACATCAGGAGCTTCTGGGTACAAAATCTCCTGGATCCCCTTCCTTGGTAATGGACCTCATAAACAATCATGCGTGCTTACACTCCATTGCACACAGATGTAGTCACATGGGTGTACAGATGAATGCTCGCTTTAAATACTTAAGATACACACTGTTTTTGGGGATATTTGCATAATTTTTCTATTACAGCAGCTTGTTACTGCGATTTTGCATAATGCGTAATTACTTTTTGTATGAGAGTTTAAACCCTAAAATAGTACACAGCGGTTTTTTTTCACACTCTCATAATCTCTAAATGCTTGATGTAATTATTTCCCTGCACTAGGGGGGGAAGAGAAGTCCCACGTGGTATCTGCTGCTGCCACCACTTTCACCATCCGCAACCTGCGGGAGAGCTCGGCTTATAAGATCCAGGTGTCCTCTGTGGCGGGCAGCAGGGAAGGAAGTGCAGTCCTGGTCACAGCACGTACACGTGAGTCCTGCCTGCCCCTGAAAGTGAAAAGCAACCTAAATGGGTCCACAGTGTTTTAAAGCTTAGTGATAATTCTGCTTTTGTCGTCATCTTGTAAATTTATATTTATGCATTTGGTGGCTATTGACACCAGTCTTGTCTTACAGAGGCTCTGTAAGTCAGGGGAAATAAAAAAAAAACAAAAACCTGAAAATGTTAAAATATGTGTTTTTTTTCTCTGATGACATCTTCATTAATATATTTTCTCCACTGGCAGGGGTGATAGCTATGTTAATAACAGTTTCTTTATCAGTACAAATCAAATTCATTGTTTCCTTCATCATTTTGTTGGGTCATAGCAAGCTTGCAGTTAAATTTTGCAGACAGCCATAACTAGATTCTTGTTGCCTTACATACATTTCTATAAAGTGTTGGACACTAGACAGAATTTCCGTTTGGAGTAAACGAAACCACTGGCATCAAATCAGAAGTTATCAGCAGATACTGGAATTATCATGAGGAGGCAAAAAGTTGGAAATGTGCATCCCAAGTGCCCATGTCTGTGCATAACAAAATATTTTAACCATAGATTGAAGTGTTGCTGCTCTTCAGTGTTCCTTACCCTGCTGTTTGATTTAGTAAATCCATCAAATTCGGCCCCTGACTTGTTTTGTTTGTTTATATCTTGATTTTTTTGTGTTTCAGTGGATCTTCCAAAAGTGGATGGATTCGCTGCTCTGAATACAACAGACAGCAGCACTGTTCTAAACTGGACTCGTGTGGCAGGAGTCTCTGGATACCTCCTGTCCTGGAGGCACATCTCAGGTTCAGTGTCGAACCATGCAAACATTTTACCCTTAATTTAGCACATTAACACTCGTGCAATTTTACCCAAGAGTTTAATTACTACTCTGTGTAAATTGTATTACATTGCATAATGAGTCCTGTCATCAGCACAAAAAAAGCAATATTTAATTGGATAAATTCCAAGTACAATATGATAGCACTAGTAACCATTTGTTTCAAGGCCCCCCAGTTATTAAAGTGGATATACAGCGTTAGATATGTTATTGCAACATGTACTGAGTGTCAATGTTAGCACTTTTTTGTTGAAAAGGGAAATATGAAGAAAAACATAAACAAAACTAATATAGCACATCAAATGTCTTCATATATTGAATTTCTGAACAACAAACAAACATATAATTACCAGTGAGGCATATCTTAACACAGTATGTTTCCTTATTTGATCAGTTGTATCACATCACTGTAAGATGACACACTGGTGCCTCAGCTTATTGAAAAATCACTACTTCCATTCATTACTATGGACTAAAATGTATTTTAATAAGGACTTCCTATTTAATATTCCTAGAAACTCTGCGACAACTAACTTCTTCTTCGTGTGTCCCTTTTAGTGTTGGAGACTAAAACAGAGAAGCTGGGTCCTGGCTTCAACTCCTACAAGATCGGTGATCTTCTGTATGGTAGAACCTACATTTTCACCATCAGACCTGTGTATGGAGAGGTGGAGGGTCCTATCAGCACTGTTTATCAGAGAATATGTAAGACTTTACTCGTATGGACTCTCGGTCTGGCATGTCTTTGCTCTGTTGTCTGAACCATACTTTATTTTGAAATCGCACTATAGTTCAAGCCACAATGACAACTTGCACTGCTGATGTTCTACCTGGCATCACATCACTGAGGCAGCTGCCTCTCCTCTTTTGAAGTTCAAACTTGTCCTGCATAGTTGACTTAACTGATACGACTAACATTAGCTTGCTAATTTGTTAATTCTACATGATTAAAGAGTGGCAGAGTTAGCTAGAGCAACAGTTCTATGAAGGATGGTCAAACTATGTGCATTGGCATAATGATGACAACCAGGAAGATATTCATTCACATTTTACCAAAATAAAGATAGTGGTATGTTAGGAAGATGAATGTGCCTGTGTATTCTCAAAGTAACAACTCTGCAAAGAACTGGAAGTGAATATATTACTTACCCCTTGTTTTAATCAGTTGTGAGACTTCCTATTTGTATAATTGACTTTAAATTAGATGGTTCTGCAGATTCATATTTATTTAATGAGCATTTATAGGAGGACGCGGTAATAAAGTCTTCACTAACAAAGATGTTCCTTAATTTTTAATGGTACGACCTGATTGAATACATCATTAGTTTGAAATCAGTTAACAGTTACTAATAAATTAGTGAAGATCTCGCAGAGAAGCAGCGTAATGAAACTCAAAGAGAGGATGCAGTGTTTTTTGTTTTCTGTGTAGCTTCAGTGCAGAATCACTCCTCCCGTTTTTGCTGCAGGAGCGACTCACCCCCAGAAACCTTGAAAGTTTGATTTACTTTTTGTTTTGTTGTCATCACTTATGTTCTGGTTCTGTACATCACAGTGGGACAAGATGATCCCGTTATAACAGTCCAGCCTGTGCAGGCTACGGTGGCGCCTCATTCCCCACACATCACGACTGCCTCCCGCACTGCCTCCATCATCAACACGACCGTCGCGCAGTCAACCACCAAGACCACCCGGCACCCCGTCGTCGTTGCACCAACTAAGTCCGTAACAACCAAGAAGCCTCCAGGTCAGCCACGAGTCACTGAAGCCAAAGTAGCAGCAGCCACCTCCCCACGATTAACCACACTGAGCACAGAGACAACAACTCAGCCACGACCAGGTAGTTTAAAGATACAAACCTAAACAATAACTACTTTAAATAATCTGTATATTTATAGTTTGTATTTTTGTCCTTTTCTTGTCAGTGTGTGCAAAGACCAAAGCAGACATAGTAATCTTAGTGGATGAGTCATCAAGCATTGGCGCCAACAACTTCATCAAGATGAAAGACTTCTTATTCCGAGTGGCCACTTACTTCCCTGTTATCGGACCACAGGGCACGCAGGTTGGTGACTTAGTAAAAATATCCTTTCTCTTCTGTTAGTTTGTGCTGAAGATGTGGCTTCAGGTGTTCTTCACGTTGGCTGTGATTTTGTTTGGGCAATTTCAAATTGGGCTCGATTGCAGTAATTTTAAATGACAATAGCTGCCCACAAGGTGAGTCCTGTAAAATCATTAGCAGTAACATAATGCGCTCTGCTTCTCCAAATGGGCAGATTGAGACCCAAAAATTAGCAGAAATGGGGAATAAGGCACAATGCCATGTGGAAAGAGGAAAGATTTGCTGCAAAGAAAGTGCCAACAAGAATGCAAAACACGTTTTATGAAGTCAGTTTTATTACTCTGAATGTGATCAAAAAGTCAGTGTATTGATGCCGTGACGATGGTCATGTTCTCTTACTGTCTTCTCTCAGTTAGCCGTGGTTCATTACAGCGACGAGCCTCGAATTGAATTCCGTCTAAGTGACTTCAAAGACAGGAACTCTATGCTCAGGGCTCTCAGAGCGCTGCGTTACGGAGGGGGCAACACCAAAACAGGTTAGTGACACTATACACTTGCTCCAATGTGCACAGTTCGTTGTCTTGGTTTGCCGCCTGCCATCAGATGACAGGTAATTCCTGTAACAGTCTTTAGGTCCTGCTATTGAAGCCATGGCCTCTAGCAGCTGTCATATTGATGGAGAGGAAGCACACTGAACTTGAACCTGCTACTACATATTTTAGAAGCACACTGACTGCTGACATAGCCAGTACCGTATGAGATGATCTGTTGCTGTAAAGGATAAACTTTATGCTATGTGAAAAAATAAAAATAAACATTTAAAAAAGAAAATACAAAAGCCAGATGCAGAGTTAAATTTGATCCTGTTCAGTCTACTACAGTTAGATCTGCTCGACTTGATCAGCATGACTGCCCCGAAGTTTGGCTATTTGCTCCTACAACCTTTGTTTGTCTCCAGGAAAAGGCATCAGCTACGTTCTGCAGGAGCTGTTCCAGGAGTCTCTGGGGATGAGGCAGGATGTGGCCCATGTTCTGGTTCTGATCACAGATGGCAGGGCCCAAGATAATGTGTTGCCACCCTCCAGGATTGCACGTGCTTTAGGTCAGTTCGAATGGAAATTATCCTAAAGCCTACAAGTGGGCTTTGTTAATTAAAAGTTGGAGCTAAAATGATCGAAACAAAAGACAGAACAGAAATGTAAACGCAGTGTATAAATGACCTTCTTTTCTGACTTGGAGAGAAAGTTAAGAATTTCATTTCTGTTGTTGTGCGCAAAACATTTTTGAGCTGTTGGTGACAAATTCTCATTCTAACTAGGTTCATTTACACCGTAGGCAGGTGGTTCTTTGGTCATATAGCACAGCTAGTACAAAGTCACTCCTTTGACTATGAAGATCGACCCTAAAATGCAGCTTTTTCCAAATGACACAATGACAAGAGAAGGACAGGCTATTGACATGCTGGCATGTTAGTTAGGGCTTTAACCAGACAGTTGAATGTCTGCAACTCCACTATTTATTGTGTAAGAAAGTGTATTTCTTGATGGATGTGTCCAACAACATGATCTTGTCCCCCAAAATGTCCACCAACTTCACCCAGTCTTCTAAAAGAGTCGATCAACATCCTTCAAGTAGCAGCAACAACCTCATTAACTCAGATGTGTGACTTTTTACTGATTTGTGACCTTACTTTCAGGTTGACTGTCAAAATTTCCATGACCTCCATTCTGTTGTAGTCATGTGTTGGAACAACAAATACTTATTCCACTATGTTTAAAAGAATGGATAGAGTTCAATCAAACATTTCGTGCTTCATGTACATTTTTGTTCAGCGTATATAGAATGAATATTCAGTCTGGATTATCATGTTTTGAATCTGTCCCCTGTAGGAGTCAGCGTCCTTGCAGTTGGAGTTTCTAACGCAGACATGGAGGAGCTGAATAAAATAGCAGCTCCCACCAGCTACAAGAATATTTTCTACTCGCCGACCTTTGATGACTTCCCCTCCATAGAAAGAGAATTTATCAGCAGCATCTGTAGCGAGGAACTCCTGTCTGAGTTCAAACTAAATGATGAGGTGAGCTCGTGTTTGTGTTGCTATTTAGTTTTTTCCTTATTACCTGGAGATATGGTACGTTATAGTTCATAAAAACCTGGTAGGAGGACAACATATTTATGCGTGAAGCTGGCATATGTTTAGTTGATTTCATCGTTCTATTACTCCGCTTTACGCACATATAGAAGAATCTCTTCAACCACATGTGGAGCTGATTATTCATACATAGCCACCACGGTTCACGGTGTATGCAGGCACTTTTTCAATCTGCACACAAAGACTCTGCAGAAGAAAACACGTCACCGTCCTTGACTTCATTTTGACGTCAGAGCAGAGGAGGACGTGACTGCAGAGTGAATTCACAACACAGCCTATTCTGCCACTGTCGTCTAACTTTAGTCAGTTGACTATACCTTTTTAATCACTTTTTTTTCTCAGTTTGCTCAGCTAGACACCCCAACTGATGACCCAGAGGAGCCAGAGGAGCTGATTAAGCCTGAGGGTCCCTGCTCCTCCCAATGTGTGAAGGTTTGTGCAGAAACAAATCATTTCCCCTCCACTCAAGTCAGAATCATGAATTGTTTAACGTTGTGTTAAAGAGCAGCTGTTAATCGTATTAATTATTTGTTTTCCCAGGGCCAGAAAGGGGAAAAGGTGAGTTAACTTGACTCAGATTATACTGATTTTAATATTCTTGTAAAATAGAGTTATTTATTCCCTTTGTTCTTTCACTCTTTTCAGGGAGATGGTTTTGGTGTTGGAGGTCTGGTATGTTTTACCGATTTATTCACTACCTGCTAAATGACAAGCTAATGCATCCTCACTGCCCCCTCTCTGCCCTTCTTTGCCAAATATGCTTAATTTTCTTGACATTAACTAAACTTTTAACAATAACCGGTGTTATCATTTGCTTCTGTAGAAATTCAGGCAAAGCCCTGGACAGTATGACCCTTTCACATCTTCCAAAGGAGAGAAAGGCGAGAGGGTAAGAATCAACTGACACATAGACACATACTTTAAAAAAACTATTTATGCTGGCAAGTATTCAGCATGAAAGGCAGAAATGGGTACAAATATGAGATCAACTACAATCTGTTTACCGTTATGCATCCTTTGACTCAGTTACAGTTAATGTTAATACAAAAGGTCATCGGTCCACTCTATAAAACGTCGCTGCAATTATATTGTTCTTGATACGGAATCTAATCTCTCGTAACAGCGTGGTAATTGTGTGAGTGTGGCTTTGCTGTATGAGTCTGTTATTTCATTTTCTGGACTGACTGTAGTGTCTTAATTTGCCAGGGACCTCCTGGAACAGATGGTATTCCTGGGTTGCCAGGACGACCAGGAAGAACTGGACCCCCGGGTTC
Source organism: Stegastes partitus (assembly GCF_000690725.1). Taxonomy (NCBI): domain Eukaryota; kingdom Metazoa; phylum Chordata; class Actinopteri; family Pomacentridae; genus Stegastes; species Stegastes partitus. The sequence goes on along the minus strand of NW_007579390.1, from coordinate 70,252 downwards.
TGCTGGCCAACGGGTAACTACATTCAGAAAGAACAAAACCTCACATTGACTTGATCTGAACCTGAAAATAAGATTACTCGTTTGCCTTTTTTTTTTTTTTTTTCAGGGCCCTCCAGGCGTTTCAGGTGACATGGTAAGATCGAAATGTCACATGTGTTCATAAAACGAAAACCTGTTCAAGGATTAAATGGTGGACCAGTTGGCGTAAACTCAGATGACACTGTATAAATGTGATGTCCTGTCTTTGAATGTGGCCAGGGTCCTCTGGTGCATCTAATAGTCTCTTTTCTTTGCCTCCCTACTGTTAACTATCAAGTACATATGCGATATATAATTAATATATATAATATGCAGTAAATTATAAAAGCTTCAGCTTAATTGCAGGAACAGAAAAGACGGCTCAAAGAGGCTGTACTTATGAATCTGTCTAATTGAGGTTTAGCTTTGTATTCAATATCAAACACAGTGGAAGTATTTTGGGGCATTTTCTGTTTTTACTTGGTATGAAACTGTATACTTTAAAAAGAGTTTTCATAGGGGTGGGACTTTGACGCATTAACGCGTTAATTACGATTAATTAATTACAACAAAAATAACGCGTTAAAAATATTAATCGCTCTCCAGGACTGCTCGCGCTTACAGCTCTGGTGGTTTCAACATGCTTTGCATTCAGATGGCACCATAAGCTTGATGTGCTTCGCTGGTATGCAAATTCTTTTTTGCACAAGTTGCACAAAACCATGCTCTTGTCACGGTTTCCATCTGGCAGTTTTTTAAAATGAAACTCCATCAGTCCAAGCAATGCGTTCTCATCGGATTCCTCCATGTTTGTTGCTGTTAGCGTAGCGCTGACGCATCTTGTGCATCAGTGTGATCGGTGGACCATGAAATTGGGCACTGACAAACGTTCCGTGTTGCCTGGATGCAAACTGCGATTAAATGCATTAATTTTTTTACCGTGTTATTTTTGTTGTAAGTAATTAATCGTAATTAACGCTTTAAAGTATATTAGGGGTGGGACTTTAACGCATTATTTCCGTGTTAATTAACGCGTTAAAGTCCCACCCCTAAATTTTAAATAAAAGAAAAAACGGCATAAAGCGAGAAAAATATGTTAAAACTGGAAACCATAAAGAAAACTAACATTTAGTTACTGAGACATGCGGACACCAGAATCTCTTGAATGTTTGAAAGTCCAATTAACTGAACAAGCCAAAGTTATGGTGAGCAGAAAACTGATTGATGCAAGCTAATGAATAGCAAAACTGTATTGAGTGCCGCAGTACAACTGAATCAAAACCATGAGCATGACTGAGCAGACATGTCAGTCAAGCCAGTCACATCCCCAAACATACCTGTCACAATATCTACTAAATCATTGAATTATTTTCAAAATAATTCCCAGCACTCATTGAGCAGGAGGCAGTTTAGCGACATGATGATTTTTTGGAATTTCTTTCAAAAGCTGATGCTTTGAACATTCACTTCACAGAAAAGTGGAGATAACACGCAACAAAAATCCCCAGAAGTGCAATTACTTTACATTGTCACTGTTTTACTAACGATTAATGAATTGTTCCATCTTGTATTTTCACTTTTCACGTTGTAATCAGTCTTCATGAATCTTTCCTTGGTAGGGTCTTCCTGGACGCACAGGTCCAAAGGGCCAGAGAGGAGAAAGAGTAAGTCTAGCTTGTGAATTTAATTTCGACTGAATACTTTCTGCTCAGATTAGAATTCATGACAGTTGTCGACTAGATTTATCAATATATTTAAGATATAAGTGCCATAGCAACAACAGTGAAACTAGTTCTGTGGTGTATCCAGATTTATGTTTTTTTTAATGTGTCCACTCAGGGGGAGCCTGGATACGTCATAGCCGGCACTGATGCAAGTTTTGTGCCCGGACGAAAAGGAGAACCAGGATCTTCTGTAAGTTCTCAAAAAGTGTTTTGGAGTTTCTCTAAGTGATTTTCAGAGCAAATAAAATCTTATTCACTACATGTTCCAGGGTCCTCAGGGACCTCCTGGTGTATCAGGGGTCAACGGTTCTCCAGGCCTGCCTGGCCAGCCAGGACCACCAGGGCCACCAGGAACACCTCTTAAGGTAACGGAAATTTGAAGTAAAATTCAAAGTTACTAGAAAATCAGTGCAGTGCACAAGCTGTGAAAACTACCAGCATAATAACACACCCAGTTTGTCATTTACATTTTACATATGTGTGTGCTCTGCCATCATATCATTTTTATTTTATCATTTTCATGAGTCATAGCATTTCATTACATCATATAATGTCAAGACAACGTTCAGCTGCTTTTAATTTTTGTGCTTTTATTTAGGGAGATCCTGGAGAACCAGGAGCAAAAGTATGTATAAATACTGTCCTCTTGTCATTTTAAATGTTTGCTTGGGTTTTAAGGACTAAATTTCTCCATTACTTTAATTTTACTTTATTAAATTTTGTCTTCTTGCATATTAACCTATTTCTAAGGCCACATAATCAGTTTATCTTGTCATATAACATGCACTGGTTCTTTTTATATCTGATCATGTTTTCATTAATTTTTGAAAGGGTTTACGTGGTAAACAAGGCGCGAAAGGAGACAAAGGAGATTCTGGAAAAGATGTAAGTACATAGTTGATGTGATGAAAGGTATTGCGCAACACAAATTAAACATTATTCAGAGTTTCCTTTTTGAAAATAATGTTTTTGTGTCTTCTTTGTGTCATTCTTACTGCCTCTAACACACAAACTCACACTGTTATTCAAACTCCTGCAGGGTATTGCAGGGTTGCCTGGTCCCATTGGCATTGATGGGGTGCCAGGATTACCAGGTCAGAGAGGAGAGAAGGTAAAAGTGTTACAAACTGCAGCTTTTGCACTTGACCAGGCTTCTAAAACTGCAAGAATATCAAACCGGATTCGTTGCCTGCTAAAGATGAATATTTTGCAGGGTGACGAAGGAGTTGGCATTCAAGGTATTCAGGGTCCTCGTGGAGAACCAGGAGAGAAGGTACATCACAGCACAGACACTGAAGTGCTAAAATAACTAATGAAAACCAGGATCTTCTGAAGAGGCTTCTTTAGTTCTGAACTTAAGAACCCTCTTAGATGAGAGGTGGAACATTTTCAAGAGTCTAAAAGAGAAGTCCTGTTGCTTTTTATCTGAAGCTCCTCAGATTACCATGACCTGGATGACTGAGAATCTGCACAGACATATTCACTGTTTGACGTTCTGTTTTGCAGGGAAATATTGGCTTAATCGGACCAGCTGGCCCAAAGGTACAAATACTAAACTTTAACATAAATTTGTATCTTAATTGCATGTGACAAGTTTTTGTTTAAGTCAAAAGAAACTTTTTTTGCAGAGTAATATATTCATGCAATTTGTCTTTTAAGGGTGAACGTGGAGAGCAGGGCATCCAGGGAATCATCGGACCTCGGGTGTGCACTCCATCATTAATCTCCACTTCAGTAGCTAGCAATGACGTCCTGCATGTTTTACCCTCAAATGCATATGAATTAATTCCGGTTCCTTCTAATGAGTTAAAGCCGAACCCATTTAACTAAGGCTGAGCGCTGTGTTAGAATCAGCGATGAAAGGATTCAGAGCAAGTGATTTATTTTTACCTGCAGGGAAAAAAGGGATTCAAAGGGGAGCAAGGGGACAAGGTGAGTTCATCCAACACACAAATTAATTCTCTCTTTATTAAGCTGATATATGTTTGCTTTACAATTAAGTTGATAAATGAAAGAGTCGGTTTAATTCAGCTAAGACTAAGACTCATCACAATGGAACAAAAATGTGTGTATGTGTGCATGTCGTTTGTCAGTGTTAAATTAACAAATGCTTTCTTTTCTTTTTAGGGAGAACAAGGAGAGATGGGACCAACAGGGCCACTAGGACCCACAGTGAGTGAAGATTACGTCTTATAAAATGTGATTTAGTTTACATTATACATGTAGCAGCTTGAGGTTGGCATTTTAAAGACAAATATATACAGGTTCAACTCAAAAAACAACAATTTTGGAAACAAGTTCTCTTTTTTTAGAGTTATGTAAAGGAAACTTTCATGTATTCCATATTTATTACACGCTATGTGAAACATTTCAAGCCTTTTTTGTTTTCATTCTGATAATAATGGCTTATAGCTCTTGAAATCGGAAAACCTGCATCTTAAATGAAATGAAAAGCGTGTTAATTTACACCATCAATAGTTGTTTAGGACTCCTTTACCACAAGTTGAATGTAGTGTTGCATGGAGGTGATTAGCCCGTGTCACTACGAAGGTGTTATTGAAACCCACGTTGTTTGATAGCGGCCTTTAGCTCATCTGTATTTTGGGATGTTTCTCGTCTTCCTGTTAACAATACCTCGTATAGGGTTCTGCGGGGTTCACGTCAGGTTAGTTGGTGGGCCAATCAAACACGGTAATATCATGGACAGCAAATCGTTTGGTAGTTGTAGTGGCTCTGTGGTCAGGCGCTAACTCCTGCTGGAAAAGGAAATCTGCATCTGCATAAAGCTTCCCAGCAGATGGTAGCATGAAGTGTTCTGAAATCTCCTGGTAGACGACTGTGTTGACTTTGGACTTGATATAACACAGTGGATCAACGATAGCAGATGACATGGCACCAAAAATCCTCACAGGCTGCAGAAACTCCACACTTCTGCACCTCTTCACTCTTTCGATAGACTCCATAAAATAGAGTGAAAGATGTTCTCTCTTCTGAAAAGCTGATTTTGACCACTTTGCAACAGTCCAGTTCTGTTTCTCCTTGCTCAGGCGGGGTGCTTCTGATATTGTCTCTGGTTCAGGAGTGTCTGTATAATAGGAATGTAACAGTTGTAGCTCCTTTAGTCTTGATGCACTGACGCTAGCCTCAGTCCTTGTGAAGCTCTCACAAGTCCTTGAATCATCTATTCTTGACAATCCTTTCAAGGCTGCAGTCATCCCTGCTGCTTTTGCACCTTTTCCTGCCATACTTTAAGTCAACTTTCTATGAATACGCTTTGATTCAGCACTCTGCCAACAGACAGCCTTGTTTTTAAGCAACGACCTTCTGTGGCCTAAACTCCTTGTGGAGGATGCCAGTGATGATCTTCTGGACAACATTTAAGTCAGCAGTCTCTTCCATGATTGTGCTTGCATGTACCAAACTTGACTGAGTAATACAATGCATGCAGTCTGCTTAAATAGTCATTCACTCAAACTGGAAATGAAATATTCAAATGCTGTGAGAGCTGTAAGCCATAATCATCCAAAAAAAATAAAAAATCTTAAAGATGTTTTACTTTACATGTCATAAATATAGAATGTAAGATACTTAATCTTTTTGAATTCAATTATAATTACAAGAAACAAAAAACACTATATTCTATTTTTTGGGCTGCAAATCTACATAGTCATAACTCCCTCCAGTGACTCACCTTAGCATATAATGTACAAATTTGCAATTCAGTTTTGATTACAAAAAAGCCTGAGGCAAATGCATTATGTTTATTTGGGACCAACTCCGAAAGCTGTCTGGAAGAGCCAGTGATGCACTAATTAATATCTGTTCTCTAATGTCTCCAAACAGACATTTAGGTTGATAAATGAGCAAATGAGGCAGTCACTTTGTTCTGGGTTTTGAAGATTAGGCTCTATCGGAGATGTTCCTGATTGCATACGATCTCTGAGCCAAATTGTCAAACCTCAATGGGTATCTTTTGCAAATGGGCCATTTTTTTCCTGCTTCAGTGGTTTTTAATTTGCGGCAGCACAGAAGAGATTACTGCAAAAAAATGTCGTCATGAGAACCATCTTCCTGTCTTTTGTAATACGGGTTGCTTTTTTTTTTTTAATTCAAAAAGATTAACTTTGAAGAAAAAAAACATTAAAAACAAGACTTTGTTGGGCACAAAATGAAAAAGAGCTTTTGAACGAGAGGGTTGGAGTTGTCAATCTAAACAGAAATCACACAGAGCGTTCAAAAATGTTTTACATTTACTTCAACTTTTCCAGGGACTTACGGGGCCGATGGGGTTAAAAGGAGATGAAGGTCCAAGAGGAGTCCCTGGAGATCCTGCCAAGGGAGTAAGAACACTGTCACTCATTTAAACTCTATTAATAGAAGCACTTGTTACTGAGCTCTCAGTCATCTTTCTCCCATCACAACAGATAATTGGTCCAACTGGAAAAAAGGGCGCCAGGGTAAGTCATCATTATAGTTCTCATCACTAATTTTCTCACTAACTTGACCACAATTGGAGTTGTGTAGCACATTCTTACAGATAAAAGATTCACTTTCACACAGAATTGATTCAGAAATAAGTTAAACATCCTAAAAAGCATTTTAGATCTTTAGTATTGGTGTATCACATTAAATATTCTCAACTAAATAGGCGAAAAGGTTGAAAAAAACAAACCCAATTATTATAATTATGAAGCGTCCTGATGAATCAGCCTCATCAGGACGCTGTGCAGGTATCATTTGACTAGATCTGATGCCACGGTCTGCCTACGCAAGCAATAAAATAAACACCTGTCATCGCATTCTGACTCAGATTTTGCTCAACTAAAAGACTGTCATAAAAGACAAGAACTCTCTCATGTGAAATCACCAAACTTTTTAAATACTGGTTGAAAATATGCCCATGTAGGTCACGATAGCTGTGAGCTAGATGGATTCTGTTTTTTGGATCTTTATAGTGAGGTTTAAGTCAGCCAATTAGAAATTCTTCTGCCTTGAAAAAAACTGTACCTTCACGAAATATTTGTAGAATTATAACTTCTTCTTTTGGCATAAGCTGCCCAACTACTACAATTATTAGTCTGATAAGTTGTTTAGGGCAGTAAAAGAGTTACTCGTCTGCTATTTAGGTTTTGGCAATTAGTGCTTAAACAATCTAACTTTGGATGCTGCATCACCTTGTTCAATTTTGTCACGACCTCACATGTCAGTTGTTTGCTTGCGTGTATCTTAACCAGCTTCAAATAAGTCAGTCACCCAGAGGGACATGATTCTCTTGATGTTTCCTTCCATGGAAACGCCGGTAATTAATTATTCCGGGTATTCTTGCACGCTCAATCCTCCGGGCCCGCTTATCAAACACAATTAAGATTTTCTCTCATTAACTTTTTCAGTGGGACTGAATGCTCCGTCGGATGAGGCTTCTTTAATTTCAGTCCACAGGGTGCCAGCGAGCGTGAAGAGAAGTTTAGCCTGCTGACCTGACTCATTGATGTATATGTGTTTGAGTGTGTGCACGTCTTCTGTCTGTCAGGGAGACGTCGGTCCAGTCGGTCCAACAGGCCCTCAGGGAATAAAGGGGGAACGAGGAGATAAGGGAGAAAAGGTTAATATATTTGGTCTTTTTCAATCACTAATGGAAAAACAGAGCACATAGATGTTAGGTGCAGAATAATGAGATATGATTTTGCCGTGTGGCTGTGGTTTGCTGTGACGTGTGCAGGGTAGTCCTGGCTTTGGGATTCCAGGACAGCAGGGACCAAAGGGAGAAAACGGCGAGAGGGTGAGTCATCCATATGAATTCTGTAATAATAAAGCAGGAAGCAGCTGTTGTTTGCTGCTGTATTTTTAATCATGTTTTCATCCTTCATAGGGAAATGTTGGTTTATCTGGAAAACCAGGACCAAAGGTGAGTTCACTTAAAGCGTCTCCAGTGAATATTTTCAGATTAACAACGGCTCAAATGAATATATGCAGCATGAAAACGATCACCAGTGATTCCTCCCCTGACTTTGCAGTTACCCTCTGCAGACTTTTACCATTTTTCAGCTCTTTATTTTGGTTTTGCACGTTGTTTTCCCATCTTGGTTCACTCTCACCACTTTCAACAACCCCATTTTCTACCACAGCAGGCAGCTGTTTTCAGCAAAAAAACAGCTCCAACAACTCACTGCATGTCATCTGTACAAACAGCAGGATGACAAAGTTAGCCACAAACTGGTGAATGTAGTGAAGGATTTAGTGAATGTTACGCTCACCAGGTGACCAGAAACACAACTGAAGCTGAATGTTACTCTTTGTGTGTTTGATGCTAAATAATCAACATGTTGCCTGACACCGACTTATAAGTGTGGCCATTATACTATATGAGTGTTAGATGTTGTTCTGCCTCCCCCATGTGGTCAGAAATGTATACATAATATTAAGTAATCATAACATGTAAAGCACACAATGTGTTTGGGGTAAATTCCACCTCAGACTTTTATTGCAACTAATAACAACCCTCATTGTACATTTTAAAAACATGTGACTTTCTACTGAGATTCTGAACCAGAGGTTGTGTCTTTGCTCAGGGGCAGGACGGCTTTAAAGGTGACAGGGGGAGTCCTGGTTCACCTGGCAATCCTGGAGAACCAGGATTAAGAGGTAAAGATGTAAGTAAATCCTGAGTGGTTGTTACAGCACTGACGAAAGCACAATTCAGATTTGTTATTTAAGCTTATTTAGGAAACATGAGAAGAAAGCTCAGGGTATTATAAAAATCCCGAGTAGGATATGACAAATGGAGCGTTCGAAATGTGATGTTTGCAGATAAAAGGTTCAGTTTCAGCTGGAGGCCAGGAAAATGATCCGCTTGTTCCCTTTTCTCATTTATATACTGTGTATGTTGGTGGCTTCATATTTGCATTGTAATACTGATGACAGTTATTATGAACTGTGTGTGTGTAGGGCGCACCTGGAGCTAAAGGAGAACAAGGAATTAAGGTTGGTTTGATGCATGTTTTTGCTGGTTTTGTTGATTTGAATTTAAACATTTAATTCCAGAAGTTTGGTGTTTCAGCAATGATTTAAGATCAACCGTAAATAAAATTAGCTCCTTTAATTTTTCTCTTTCACAGGGTGAACTAGGACCAGCTGGAGAACCTGGCGACAGAGGAATCAGGGTATTTTTCAGCTATCATATAAAGTCTTTGCAAAAAGCAACTCTAACAGAGGCTGTTTCCGGAAAGAAAAAAAAAAAGAAAGAAAGAAAAATGGGATTTGAAAGATGTGATAAAGCTTGTGCAGGGGAAAAAAAAAGTGTTTTGGGGCTCTGATTGCAAAACTTTGACCAGAACACCTGGTAGTATTCTTGATACAATCAAAGCAAAGAGCAAGGAAGATTTTAGAGGGCATAAGAGAACAATTCATGGCAAATAGAAGAGTTGAATCAAATAGTAGAATCAAACTGAAATTAGCTCTGCAAGCACCAAACATTCAAGTTGGCTTTTTTCCGCACAGTTTTGTTCACCACCACCCAGTGTGCCATCCATGTCACATAATTAGTTAAATTTTGTTTTGTAACTCACTGTGTGCTCATATTGCATTTCAATTCCCTTTCATCCAGTTTATAGACTGTTAGGCTGTTAGTCTCATGCTTTCTTCAAGCAGTTTACGTTCCAGACTCCGCTGTCTGCCAGGACTCTCACTAAGCAGCCATCATGTTGCAGCAGTTATGCACACACACAGGATTAAATCGTAAATTTTTATTTGTGAATTTACTGCAACACAATAATGTGAGGTGCTCTGTTTTCTAATATGAATCTTATTGGCCAGGGTCCACTGGGGTTACCGGGACGACCAGGGGACCCTGGAGAAAAAGGCGATTCTGGGAAGCCTGGTCTGTCTGTAAGTTCTCTGACATGATAATTAAAATAAACTCACGCTCCTCTGTAGCTAATTATATGTGTAGGGAATCATAATGTTGTGGATTGTTTAGCTGAAATTGTGAGGCTTCAACTTTGCCTGTGCTGTTTTTCTTTTTTGAAGGGCACTGAGGGCATCAAAGGTGACAAAGGAGAGCCGGTATGTTTGTATCTTCCATCTGTCTAACTGACGATCACGTTGTTTCTCGTGGTTGACCGCCTTCTTGTCATTCTCTTGTGTCAGTCACCATTTCTTTACAACCTGCTCTCCTCCTGTGACTTCACGATTTCTGTTTAGATACGTTGAGTAATTAACTTTGGCTTTTTGTGTGTGCCACCCTTCAGTGCACCTACTTTTGTCCTTTGTGTTACAAATATGGAATGTGTTTAGCAGTGTGACATTTCAGATTGTAACTGTGTCTTTGTCTGTCTTCTTTCGATCACGCTGGCGTTGCCACAAAGGGAAAACCTGGGCCTCCGGGAACACAAGTAAACAAATCTCTATTGTCATTTCTGACAACTTCTTATCAGTTCAGCCATGTTTGACAGAAGCGTTTAATGATTTGAAAAAAATAATAATAATCTCCCATAAGACGTTATGTCTGTTCACTAATCAGCTGATTAGCAAACTAACTTTTCATTTGTCATTCTGTTCTTCTAGATTATTACAGACAACAACATTCTGACCAGAGTGATTAAGGTACCTTGAAGAATAGCACGCAACACTCTTTAATTCATTCATTTTTGTAAACAAATTTAAAATTCTTTCATTTCCAGGGTGAGCCAGGAGAGCCCGGTCAGCCTGGTTTGAGAGGAGAAACGGGTCTACCTGGGCCAAGAGTGAGTATCCTCTGGCTTACTTCACAAAAATGTTCATACTGCAAATCTGTGAGCGAACTGATCATGACAACTGTGCTATCCCAAACAGTAACCCATAGAATAACGGTTTTAGAGGTAGTAGTCAAGAGATGCCAGTTCTTATAATCCTGCTGGTGAGATTATTTATTATTTACAACTTATTATTTGATCACTGAAACAATTAGCCCATTGTTTTAGTCTGCTGTCAGGATATTATTTGGATAACCAGTGTAAGAGTGTGTAACATTCCCCTGTACGTGAATGTGTAACTGATAAAATTGATCAACAGCTTCATTCCACAAGCTATCAGAATGCTGAACTGCTGATCTAGATATGCAAACACTTGTTTATTTGAAATGCTTTAAGTTATTGGATCCTGAAGAAACACTTTTTCATCTTGCTTGTACAACCGTGTATGTACAGCAAAATGACAATAAACTTGATTTGATTGATTGATTTGATTTTGATTTGAATGTGTAACTGATAAAATTTGTCAATTTGTGTTGTGCTGCTCTGTAGACTTCACCTGAAAGCCAAAATCCCAGATATTCTCTGGGTCTCCACCTTCTTAAACATGACAAACAGCTGCTTTCTACTTTCTAGTCTGATGATTTCTGGGGCAAGGACAAACAAACCAATACATTTTAAGCCATTTCTTACATTTCATAGACAAAATGTAAAAAATCAAACAAACAGGCAAATCTGTAGGTTAGTTGATAATGGAAATAATCACGAGTTCACCACTACGAATGATTAGAATCTCTTGAATCCTTCCAGTTTTTGAATATTCTCTTTTTCCAGGGTCCAGAAGGAAAACCTGGATTACCAGGAACGTCTCTGGTATGTGTGTGCATAATGTTAAATTGCAGCTCCTGTGGTTGTGTTTGATCCACCAGGACTCAGCATTTGTTTAAATATATGTTGAAATATAAAACTGCTTGGGTTTGTAGGGTGGTTCAGGAGTTGATGGTTTACCAGGAAAGCCAGGAATGAAGGTTATTCAAACACTTACATACACACAGTGTTACTGGTATTATTCAATTATTATGTTGTGAAAATGCCCATGTAAACTTGTATTGACTATAAAATGTTTTGTGAAAACCACAGGGTGATGAAGGGCCAAAAGGAGAGCTTGGTCTGGTGAGTCCAACAATGTTGTTTGTCATAACTCAAGGTTATGACATTATAAAGAACCTATAAAGAACATACAGTATAACAGCTTATCTTCAGGTTTTCAAAGGTCTTAAAAAGCTTTGAATTCAGTTTACACAATACAGTAGGCCCTAGAAGGTATTAAAAAGTCTATAAAATAGTCATAATAATATAACTATGATGATTTTTATAGACTTTTTAATTTCAAATATAATTTAAATTCCCTTTTAGCTGCTATTGAGAGTAGTGTTCAACATAAAATGTGCTTGTCTGCCTATTTTCTGCTACTAATTTGGGCCTAGAATTAAATTGGGACATTGCAAATTATATTCGAATGGTATCGATCAGTTAATAACTGTAGATCACAGTGTTCCTCTTGGTTTTATTTCATACTTCAACTGCAGTCTTTTTACAGTATGTTTAACAATATGTTCAGTTAGACTCAGTAAATCCTGCAGAAACTGTGTTTAAGACATTTGCACCAATAGCCAAACATGTAGTGTTAGACTTGTGTGAGCATCAGAGAAACTGAAATACCTCATTAATAATCAGATATAACTTTTAGTTGGTCTTAGCTGTGAAAACTGGAGAAATAATTAGATTCACTTCAGTTCCCTACGCAGTAATTAGTTGGAGTTTGTGACTCACCGACTAACTGAAGTTAAATCAGAAGAAACATAAAAGCTTCCTGTTACATGTGAATTGCGTTATCTCACTTACACAAAAACATTTAAGGAAACATCAGCGATCCTGTCATGAATTTGAATCTTGATTTAGAGCATTTCCACTCAGATCTTTTAGTTCACTCTTGTTTTCATGCACCCAGGAACTGTAGATGCTTTTCATTGTGGTGTTTTTGTGTTTGTGTGAGTCAAAATAACATAAAAATATATAATACATAGAATATATAGAAATGTCTTTGGACAAACACAAATGTGTCAGAATCATTTAGTTTCAGATTGTTCTTGTTCTACCAGCCCCTCCATAGATAAAGGTAGTTTGCACAACATGACGAAGTATTATATACATCATTATATATTGTCAGTAAACTTTTTTTTGTGTTAAAATAAATCACTTACAAGGGAAATTCCGCCTTTTCTTTGTTTCAGTGTTTCTGCACACTCAATTCTTGTGTTTTTATGGTAAATTTTTCACAATTTTGCTATGGTGAAAAACTTTAAAATGTTCTCTGTGCTAACACAGAAAGGAGATAAAGGAGACCAGGGCCGGATTGGGATCGCTGGGATGCCTGGTTTACCAGGAACTGCTGTGAGTATGTCTCTGAGTCACCGTGCATCACCATCCATCCTTTTTATGTTTTTAATGGCGACATCCAATATTGGAGCTATTCAAACCAATTAGATTCAAACCAATATAATGAAATGTGTTGTTGTTTTAGGTTTGTCATTAGCCGTAATGATCAGTAGTTGTATTTCCTCGACAGGGGAGACCTGGCATTGATGGGAAGAGAGGCCTGCCAGGAAAAGATGTGAGCTTTTTCATAAGACAGCTCACACCACCGTGCTTTTTGACACCACCTGCACTGCTGTGTGCTTCACAACAGTCTTTCTGCATTCTCTAGCTAATTGGTGAAATTAAAAATATTGTGTCTTTTCATAGGGAGAAAAGGGACCCAAAGGAGATGACGGCAAAAAGGTTCATAAAAGTTATTGCAACCAACTTAAAAGTTCATGACACTTTAAAAAAAACAAAAAAACAACATGTGTTAACGTCCCTCTTATTTACAGGGGGACAAGGGAGACGCAGGGGCAAATGTAAGTGGTGTTTAAGTTATGAAAAAGAAATCTTTGTGAGAAAATTGAGATTGTAACAGAGTTTTTGTTTCGTCACAGGGCACAGATGGCAGTAAGGGGGAACCAGGACCTCCAGGTTTGCCTGGTAGGCAAGTGCTTGTCACTTCTGAGGTAAAAATAAACCCCTGCAAATTTGGTGAATTGTATGATCACAACAGAAACAGATTTCTTATTTCAAACCTCTTACAAAAGCTCAACAGCAGGTTTAGCTGACGTGTTCATGATTATACCTGTAATCACAATCAGTTTGACTCATTTCTGTTTTGTGGTGGTTCAGAAAAATGTCAGTCTATTTAGACTTGAATTGCAGTTTAACTTTCCTAATTTTCACTTGGATCCGTTCTCAGGGCGCCACCATTGACGAAATCCGACAAGCATTTCCAATCCCAATGGGTCCTCCAGGAGCCACTGTGAGTTTGACACTTGCACACAACAGCTCGTAAACAATGGCACATCATTTTAGAAGTTGCATGGCAGGATTCATACGTCACCTGCATGGAATTTCAGTCATCATTCGGCGATGACTGTAGTGCTTAAGTGTGGAAGTTGTTTTGCAAACAGATATGGTGAGCTTGATGTCATGCATTGTGGATGCATGTTCAAATGTCTTGCTCCTCTGTTTCTGTGTGTTTAGGGTTCTCCGGGAATAAAGGTAAGGTGGTAATGTTGTTTATAATGAAACTGTGTTCAAAAAAGAGAGAGAAAAAACCTGATATTTAGACTTGTTGACTTATTTGTCCCTTTTTTTTGGCAGGGTGATAAAGGAGAAAGAGGCCTGAAAGGAGAGAAGGTAGTGTTGATCAGTCTGCTTCGAAAATATTGAAATGTACATTACATTGTTTTCACTGTATTTGTTTTGTGTTTCTGCAGGGCGATAATGGAGCTCCTGGAAAATCTCTAGAGATGAAGGTTGACCACAAGACATAATAGATCCAACTCTGGGTTACATGTTCTCATTTGACATTGTTAAGTCTCTGAGTAACATATTTTTCCACCCCTTTAGGACATTGAAGCGATGTTTGAAGCCTATGGTATAAGGGTGAGCTCTGAGCTTGACAGTGTTTTGACGTTGACAGAGTTTGTAGTAGTAAAGTAGTAGTAGCAGAGTTTGACCCTCTGAATAAAATCTGTTTTCTCAGCTGCCTTTGCTGAAGACGTTGATTGACAGGTTGCTGCAGGATGGAATAGAGGAACTGCTTCATGTGCTCAGCACCTCCAAGAAAACAAAAGAAAACACAGGGACTCACACCTCCAACATCATCACCGAGTACACAGTAAGTAAAATCAAGAAAAGAAGCTGTGAATTTTTGGTTTTGCAGTTGTTTTTTTTGGCCAATTCCTCATAGAATTACAAGACACGACTACAAAACGTCAATGTTTAGAGAGCAACAACTGAACTGGTGACGTGTAATTTACCAAATGACTTGTCAACTTAAATATATCTCATTATTTATGTCTTTAAACATAAGATCACAAAATCTGTGAAACAAAGGGCACTAGAAATGAAATCGTTTTCTTTTTATGTTTGTGTTGTCTCAGAGTTCTGTGAAGTTTGACCTCAGCAGTCAGCCGCTGGACACCATTGAGGACCCTGATTTGGATGGCCATCTTCCTGAGTCTTTGTCAGTTGTGAGTAACCTCAGCCGGGGTCTTTAAGTCTTGTTTTTCCCCAAAATGAGGGGAAAAAGTCTACCTACATGATGAAATTATGGCTGTTATTTTTTTCAAAGCCAAATAAAGTTGTGTCCAAAATGCATTTTATACTAATTCAGCAATTTGATATCTTGATTCAAGCTGCTTAAACATACAAACAAACCTGAAACCAAGACTTTTGTAGCAGGAAAACAAGGAGTTTGTGTTATTTCTGTCATTAGCTTTTTATTGGAGAAGTCATGAAAGCTGAATGTGGACGTGAAGTCCTTAATAACATTTTCATTTTTTCAAGAGAAAACGTCTTTCATGTCCTTCTCATCTAATTATGTTAATACTCATCACTTAGAGTAACCAAGCAACAAAGACCATTCCAATAAAAATAGTCTGGGTGACAAATATCGAAACTCTTTACTTCTTTACCAGGAATGTGACAGACTTGAATCTATGTGATCATGTACCACACCTGTATTTGTATGAAGACTGCAGTGTCTGATATGTGACTGATTGTCTTTTACTTATATTTTTTTTTAGAATTCTTTTTAAAATTTTATATTTATTTAGGCCACAAGCAAACAAACATATGAGTCTCACAGTAGTGAAAAATAACTATCTCAATAAAAAAAAAATGCAATATTTTTCCAAAACTGAATTAACTTTTCTTGCCTTAATTTTACCTGAGAGCATGGATTTGTTTTTCTTTTTCATGTTTGATGAATGTTTAAAAACGTATAAATTACCTTTAAAAAGATGAATAGTTTCATCCATTGAATAAAGAGGAAATATTTATAAAGTGGTGATACATTTACAAGTCTTGATTTTTTAAAATAATAATAAAAAAATCTATATCTAAATCTAAAATAGAAATATAATGGATATCTGAAGTTATTAATTTTTTTCATGTGATTTAAAATTAGTCATATAATTTCACTTTGTCTTTTTATTTATATTTTTTAGGTATTTCAAAAAATACTTTTACAGTGTACTCTAATAAATCAGCATTATATAATGCCTTTTAGTATTGTCACTATTGCGCTTTTACGTCAGACAGATGCTTCTTGTCAAAGCTGGATGCTTTTTCACTTCCTCTTATTCTGTCTTTTATTGTGAAGGATCCATTAAATGAAACCTCAGAGGTTCCTACTTTATGGAGCGTCACCACACTGAACGGAGAGCAGGAGTTCAACACGATCGAGGCCAGAGGGAAGCAGATAGTAGACTGGGACAGTGACAAAGTGCCTTCGCTCAAAATTAATTTCACTGTGGTCAATTCTACTTTCAATTACACTACAACCAAAGAGGTAAGGACGTTAGATCGATTCAGAGCTGATTTTAGATCAACATTTTGATTAAAGCAGCTCAGTGCTTTTTTCTCTTTATCTCTTCCATTACTCCTGTAACTCCTTATTATCAAATATCCAAAATACAGTTCAATAAATCAATCATCAAGTAATTAGGTCATGGTATGCAGTACGCTGCGGCAAGCGCTCACATAATTTTAGGTTAAAATACCTGAAAAACTTCAGTCGCGAAAATGTAAAGATTTAAAACCCTGACAAAATTAATTCTGTCAAATAACTAGTGTCATTTAACATTTAAGTTCTGCTGAATGTGAAATTCTAAACATGTAAATTTGTGTCAGACGGTTTCAGGGTTACCTGAAACTGTGGTGGAGACTGTTGTCCTCACTCAGGAGGACTCACTGAAGAAGAGTTCAGGAGCAAAGAAGAAGAACAGGGAACGTGGGAAAGTAAAGCTACCATGACTGTTTTACTGATAATGAAGTTTAAAGTAGAAGATAAACCACAGAACACTCCTCGATCACTTCACCATAAATGTGTAAATAAGTGTATAGATGTATAAATGTATACATACAAAGGACCATACAAAGTGTTTCATGTTTTAGCTTTCCTAATGTTCAGTTCATCGTATGAAAATCAACTTCCAGAGACATCCAGAGATTCTAAACTTGACATTTTGTGGCCTCACATGTTTTTATAAACAAATTATATGTGTGTTTTAGTAGAGATGTGGGCAGATGCTTCTTAGATACATTTTAAAGCCAGAGTTTAGGACTTTTGCTCCTAAATGAACATCCATTTCCACATCGGTAGAGATCTGTCTGCGATCAACCAGCAGTGATTGGTTTGCCAGAGATAAACAGGGGAGCAACCACAGCAGTAAAGACGCAGTAGACTACGGCAAATATAATAGTAATGTAGCATAACCTGTGGTGGAGAAGTGTCAAAGAAACGTTTCTGATGCTCCAGACAAAAGAACAAACACAAAGCAAAACTTGGTGCTCAGATCAACCAAGAGGCATAACCACACATTGACAACTGCCAAAAGGGGGAGACAACCCCTCCGCAGGTTTAGAGACACTGAGACATTTGGGAGTTTGAGCACTAATGAGCTGTGTTGTCAGAAAACCTAATCCAAAAGATAAACAAGAAGTAAACACTGAAATTCCAATGAGCATGATGGGAACTTTTAGCTCAGCCTGCTGCCACCCTGGAGGTCCCTGTGTTGATGGGAAATGGTGCCTTTATTTTGAAGGCTGCCAAACATTGCACCTTTAAGGAACATTCGCCAAAACATCCACAGAGCCCAAGATCCATTCATTTCAACCTTATAACAGCTGTTACTGTCTTGTTGTTTTCAGGTGGAACTTTTAAAAAAATTTGCCACATGAAAGTGTTTATTCTGATGAATGACTTTTCTTCTAATGAGCCACACAAGTATCTGTGAGCTGATTTTCATGCCACTGTTACACGTAAATTGAAGTTTGTGAATAAAAATGGGTTTCTGATTAGTATTTAAATCATTGCCTATCAATTTCATCAAGAAGAGGGACTCCTCCAAAAAAATGGCCATCGACTAAATCCACTAATCAACTAAAACATGCAGAACACTCTGGTGTGGTCCTACAACAATAAATAGCTCTAAACTATTTTGTAACACTGAGGGCTCCTAATCATCCTAAAGGTGTTGTTTGATTTTGTTTTTTTTTGATAATCATTAACTACTTATCTCCCTCTTAATTATCTCCCTAAACTTATCAACCATAGTTTCATACTCAATCATCAACAACTTCTGAAGCATGAGGAACCTTTATCTTCTTTCTCTCTGACTGTGAACTTCTTAACCAGGGCAAAGGAAATAAAGGACGACATAAGAGGCAGAGACAACGCCTGGTAAATGTCCTTGAAGGGGTCGAACTAAACCTTTAGCGGCGAACTAAACAAAACCCAACATCAACTAACACGGCTGCAGAAACCCAAACTTAAACTGACTCTAACACGACATTAACAGTATTTGCGTAGAAATAACTGCTTTGTTACTAAAACTTAATAAATGCTAATAATAAATTAACATATTGCAAATATAACAAACTATATTAACCAGTTATTTTGTACATGATTTTACGATTTAACTAAAAGCATGCATTCGCTTTAACGTTCATGTGCTTCTTATTATAAATACAACAAACTGATGGATGGGCTGCTTTGTGGTCGCTTGGCATTGCGCAGATGATGAATGATGCTCCATATCTTCTTCTAATAATTGTAATTTCTGCTTTAAGACAAATGAAGAGGACAAACAAGAAGAGGAAGAGTTTTATGACGGTGAAGAATACAATTACGAATATGAGGTAGGCAGCAATAAATAAACTCGTGGAACCTTCATTTTGAAGTGATGGTGATGATGTGGAGTTGTTACAGATTTAGAACGTTGTCATACTGAGTGTCTTCTTGTTAACAAGCCTGTCAAACTCCTGATCCAGTCGCCTGTGTGTGTGTGTGTGTGTTTTTTTTTTTTTAATATAGCAGCATCTCTGGGGACTGAAATATGTCACTGCCCACATGAACACTGCAGAGAGTTGATTAACGGCACTCCCACTACCTGAATTTAATTATTACAGATAAATTACTTTGTCACTGCAGCCCACTGCGTCTGCTCTGCACATCATGTACTCTGAGTGTTTAAAAGTTATGATGAGACTACTGTTTTGTTTTTTTCCAATCAGGAGGAAGTTTCCCTCGATGGCCCTCCAGTCTCTAAGGAGAGAAGAGAAAACCGACAGGTACATTTGCTTCAGTGCTCTCCTCCTGCATCGGGTATAAACGTTACGATTCATATTTAATGTAAAATGTGTGTGTTTTTCTTAATCATATGCAGCTTGAAGTCCAAACAGATGAAACCCCCCATCAAGTGGATGAAAAGGTGAGCATTCATAATTCTGTAGCCCACATGATAAGAAAAAGTCATTCACAGGTGCAGGACTGGACAATGATAGAAATACAAATGAACTCAGCTGTGTGCCGCTTTGTTGTACCGGAAGAATAATGATATATTTATGCTGTTTTTATCTGTTGCAGGGGGAACAGTTACCCACGCACAATCCTGCCCAGTTAGAAACCTCCAGTCCTCCTGTTACATTGTTCTCAGACCGAGAAACAGACACACAGGTGAAACTACACATCATTGGATGTATTTTTTTTTTTTATCTGTTTTGAATTATTGATGTCATGCATTGACATGAATGTATTATTTTTATCTTTTGGTGCAAAGACACAACCAAGAAACAAAAAAAACCACTTCAGATTCTTGCACTCTGGTCCATAGTGGCTGCAATGCCGCCCATTTAGCGTTCCACTCTTATACCATTGTTGAATAGTTAACGCGCTGAGCGCCTTTAAATAAAATCAAGAAACCAAATCAGTGAGTCACTATCAAACTAGTCTGACTCACTGGATGTAGGATGCAGATATGCGCCACCAAACGTCTCATTTGGCTTTGTCCTTTCTTCCACTATCTGTGTGTAACAGGTTTATTTTACGACTGGAAACAATCACAACGACCTCTGAGCAGCAACCTACCACATTCAAAGTTTTGCTGAGAATTTGGATCATGCAGTAATGCAGGTCTTCTAGTTGTTCTTGTTTTTTTGTTGGTTTTTCCTTTTCATTGCCGTTGTTCTTTTCCTTGCTTCCATTTTTTTCCCACCATTTTTTCTGTTTTTTTTTTGGACCCCGGGGGTTGCTTCTTTTGTTTTGTTGTTTGTTTTAAGGAATTCCAACCAGGGGGGGGCTTTTTTTCCCTCCTATAGCACGATGATTTTGTGACACAGGGCTAAACAGGGCTACTATCAAACTAGCCTTGTATAGTCAGACTGTTCTCTAGTGTCGTCACAGTGCTGTGGAGAATGGTCTGACTACACCTCGTTGTCATTCTGCTGAAGGGGAAAAACCTTTTTGGTTTTTTTTTTTTTCTTTCAACCCATTAGCATTCTTTTTGGGCGTTGTTAGGCCGGGGTTGCGGCCCGGTTTTCCTTTCAAATTTGGGGGTTTTTTTTTGTTGGACCTTTTGGGGTCTTTTTAATTGAATTAATTATTTCGCCAAATAAAACTATCTGGGCTGATTTATGGAACGATCCAAACCTTCTGCAAAATTTTTCGGTGTTGGAGGTTCCTGCTCGGAGGATTTTGTCTCCTGTCATGAAGGGTATTTTGTAAATAGTAACATGTAGATATTGGAAGAGAAAGAAGTGGCCATTGGTAGGCTTATATCTGCAATCTACATGTGATGAGTCAGACAACTATCAAAATACCACTTCAAGCCAAAGATATTCTAAACATTAAAGTCTTCTGGCCCAATATGTCACTTGAATGGCACATCAGTGTAAGCATGCAACATGATGACCCCAAAAAATCAAACACCAAAACACAAGGGAAAACGTTTCAAAGCATGTTAAAAGGAGAAGGCTTTGTGCTACTTCTGCATAGACTGGTTGGTTGTGTTACATATTTTTAAAGATCTCCTTCTGATTTATCTTCCTGTAGGTCATCTCAACAACCACAGAGCCGCTATCTAAAGCCCTGGATGATACAGAGGAGGTATATGAGGGTCTTGGCTGACTTTCTCAGTGCTTATTGGAAATGGAGCATATACTCAGTATGGTGCTTCAGTTTTAAAGTGATGTTTTCCTTTATTGTTCTAACCAGGATGAAGCGTCACTGCCGACGCCCCCCGTTGCAACAGAAGAACCAGATAAGGTAGAGTTGTGTTTTCAGATTTGAATCTCAATGAATGAGTCTGAAGATCCTTGCATGCCCTGGAATGCAAAGCTCTTTTATTTACACTTAACACAAGAGGACTGAAGGTGATGGGCAAGTGCTTGAATAAATTGAAGTATTGGCTTCACTATAATATACTTTGAATGATACAGACTGAGCACTTGGCATCACATGTTAAGACCTTTTCTTCCTTCTACTTTCTTTGAAAATTTCACCAGTGCAAAACAATGCACGTGTTTGTGGCTAACGTGATTACAAGAGGGAATGGAAATATAAAATCAAACCTTTTTTCAAAGCATGAGACAGGACATCATTTTTGAGCAGCATGCTTTTAGCATGATTTCTCTAAAGCTTGTCTGAGTGGGAATGAGCAGAAACTGTAGCCTTAGTCCAACTTTTCAGGAATGATTTACTGAGACTAAATTCCAGAGAGTTACTTTTAATACTTTCTCTCTCTCGTTTTTTTTTTTTTTTTAAACAGGAAATCTCTTAATTCCCAAGAGACTGAGACTATAGAGTCTTAATGAATCATAAGAAAGCACTGCACGGAGAGTGTGAATAAACTGTGAACTCTGGGGATGAAACCTGAACCCAACCAACGTTTCATGAGGGGGGACTTCTTTCCACACAGAGACAATGTCACCCACCCAAACCTATGGCCATACCCAACGTCATCTCCTGCAGTGTGAACACCAGTGTAGCCTTACCTACCTTTTCAAGAACTCTTAATTTATTTATTACAAGCATTTCTCTGTAACTGATACAGCAATAAACTTCCTCGAGCATTTACCAACAGTTTCAACACATATTTACTTGTGCTGAGTTGTATGGAAATTTTATTTATTGAAACTTGGAGAAAAGTTTGCTTTTTTAACACCAAGTATCATTGATATTATTCAGAATGTAGTGGTACTATATGCAGTTTTGTAGCCAGATCAAACACTGTTTTCACTGGTGAAATTTTTCTTTGTTATTGCAATGTCAGTGTTTAACCTCTCTGTGCATGTATGCTTCAGTAAAAATGTTAAAATAAGTTTCTAAGCAAGTCTCTGTCTTCTTTTTTTTGTTGTATATTTTTCCATCACACACATCAGTCAGCACATTTCTTTTATAGAAAGCTTAAAAATTGCTTTGCTAAATTTGCTCATCAAAGCTTTGGGGGACTCAACAGGTGCCTCGACTTCAAATTCGGATGAAAAGAGGCACCTCCTGGCCTGATTCCATGGTAAGTGTCGCCTGTTTTTTGCAGAAGACAGATAAATAAGAGCAAAAAATGATGCTAGTAATCATTTTTATATTGTAGGTGTTCATGCCAGGTGTCCAGGGTGGAAGAAATCGCTTTAAGGCAGCACAAAAAGTAATTATTTTAACTAGATACTGTGTTTCCAGTCTTTAAATAGTCAAACTGCATACATGGGACTCAAATTGCATCAAATAAAAATGTGAAAATGCAATTTCATGGTCACACATAAAAGATTTTTCCACTTATTTTAATTCCAGCATCTGTCCTCTGGAGCTCGAGGGTACAGCAGTTGGAATGTAAGTCAGCAATCATCAGTTCAAATAAATATCAAGGACTCACTCAAATTAAGATGGTGCAACTTATGAATACATTTGTGTCACAAAATGTGTTTTTCTAGAAGGCAAAGCAAGAACATCCTGACCTTCAAACTCATACTAGGAGGGAAAGGCCAGAAATCAGAGAGAGGCAGAGATACAGTGATGCAGGAAGAGATATTCATGCAGAAATACAAGGTGGAGGAGAAGAACCAACTGAAGCTGAAGAGCTGGAAGACTGGGAGATGGAAAAAGAGAAAGAAGTGATGCCAGACAGATATACAGAGACAGGCCCTGATCCCGTCTATGAGGAGGAGGAGGAGAGGAGTGGAGACTATGACTGGGAGACAGAGGAAGACGTAGATAGAGAGAGGGAGGAGGGGGTGGACCTGGAGAGGGAGAGAGAGAAGGAGAGGATGGAGATGGAGAGAGAGAGAGAGGAGCTGGAGAAGGAGAGAGAGGCAGAGCTGGAGAGAGAGCAAATGGAGAAGGAGAGAGAGCAAATGGAGAAGGAGAAGGAGCTGGAGAGGGAGAGGACCGACCAGGAGGTGGAGAGAGACCTGGAGAGAGAGAGGGAGGAATGGGAGAGGAGGAGGGAGGAGATGGAGAGGATGAGAGGGGGGCATTATGATGAGGAAACTGGACAGCCATATCCATATCCTCCAGAGTACTTCTACCTGAAGGTACAGTACAAAGTATAATGCACTCATCATTTAAAGAATACTCAGAGTTTGTTTTACGTGTTCTTAGATTTTAATTTAATTTTAATAACGTATAAACTTACCACACATTTCCTCTGTAACAGGGACAACCAGGTGAAAATGGAAAAGCTGGAATAAAGGTGACTGCACATATTTTAACATTTAAACAAAACTCAGTAGAAAACTCAAGTATCCTTCTAAGGACAAAAACCCCACACACAATAAGTTCCATAATAAAGGTGTATGACTGTGGTGATTTTAAATGACTTACAATCAGAAAAACAGTTTATTTAAGCAATTTGAAAACAAAATTGCTGTTTAAGTTGGTAACCATTATTTAAAGGGCCAGTTCACCCAAATGGTACAAAGCATTCCAATACTGGTCACTTTAGTGCGATCTAGTCATGATAGCTGTTTTATTTGGCAGTTAGTTTAATTTAAATTACAAGTCAGGGGAAAATAATTACGTTTATGGTTCTCACTGCATTGAAAATTTGGCAAAAATCTAAAGCCACAGCTTTGTGAGCCTGCTTGAATAAAGCTAAATGCTCACATGTTGATGTCTAACATGTATATTATTTCTCATGTTCACTGTCTTGGTAAACATGCTTATTCACACCAAGTACAAAGTACAGCTCAGTCTGATGAAAATATCTTTGGTTTTGAGAGACTTTAAGAATCAGACACACAAAAACTTTACATCCAGTGATATCAGTGGTATCAAAACTCAGAGGATCACCAAAGTTAGTACAGTTTATCCTGTCATAGAAATGGGAATCTCTGTCAAATCCATATAATACCGAGATGTTTCACTAAGAACCAGAAATCTTCACCTCATGTTGGTGCTCAAGGAATAGTAACAAGAGAGA
This sequence comes from Stegastes partitus, assembly GCF_000690725.1. NCBI lineage: Eukaryota > Metazoa > Chordata > Actinopteri > Pomacentridae > Stegastes > Stegastes partitus. The sequence goes on along the minus strand of NW_007579390.1, from coordinate 45,931 downwards.
AGTCAGTAGTTAAATATATTGAATATATAATGTGTTTGGTTTTTTTTTCAATAAAACTTTCCTGTTTTATATATAGATATCTGGAAAGTTGGTGGTTTCATTAATTTCATTTTACACATAAACATTCCCTTCATTAAACATTAAATAAATAAAAAAAATACACAGGATCTCATGTAAAAGTCATAAATTAAGGCTAAAAGTATATTTTAATCGTGGAAAATTATTTTATTTTTATGAGATGAATATTTTCCATTATTCCACAGTATTTTATGGGTGCTGCCAGAATATTATAGTTACTTCTTTTTTTTTTGTTTTTGTTTTTAACAGAATACTGTTCAAACTGTAATGGCAATCCAGTTAAGATAACTCGGTGGTCAAACTAACCAACATTGCCATCCCTGGTCCTATAAAGTGGCTAAAAAGTCAGCAGCATCGTGTCCTCCTCGTATCAGTGTCAAAATGGAGGGTTAGATACTGTTTGATGAGTCTGAAAAATTAGTTTCCTAATCTGGCTGAACCCACAATATAGCATGAAACTCCTTCTGTGTCAAAATTCACTGAGTCACTGATACTGTCACGCCGTTTTAAAGCATTATAATCGTTATCCTAAGATCACAGAGCAAGACTGGCAGTCGTCACATGAAATGTGCCACCAGTTCATGAGAATATCACGGCTGCTGTGCTGCCTCCCCACATTACATCAGTAAATGACATCAGAGCTCAGGGAGATCTTGTGTCTCGTCTCGCCTGTCAGTGAAGCCAGCTGAGTGCAGGCCTTTGATGTCCCCTCTGCTCTATTTCTGTTCGACTGTGAGACAGTAGATTAAAGCAGACATTAATAATTCCCCTTGTTAAACATGCTGACGAGTCTTTTTCACATTCCTCTGAGTTTGTTTATTTTGGTACATGAAAGAGATGTGTCATGGTGCATCTTTCATAGTGTATTGTTTTTATTAAGGCACTATTCTTCTCTGGTACTTGTATTCTTATTTTATTTACTTTTATTTTTTACTTTTTATTTTTATTCTTATTTGGACTTACTTGTTTACTTTAACTGTTTTGCTTGCTTTAACTGTACTCTGGCAAAACAATTTCCTTCGGGATGAATAAAGTTTATCTTTATCTTTATCTTTATCTTTATATTAACTCTTTCTGTGCACTTTTCAGGGTGAAATTGGTGAAAAGGGACAAAAGGTAAATAGAAAAAGGTCAACATAACATCTTTTAGTTTTTCCAGAAGTTTAGGCTTTTGTTTTGAAGGATACTTTGCACATATTCACGTGGCTGTGTTGTGTTTCTAGGGAGAGCCAGGCAGCGGCCACAGAGGGCCAGAGGGCCAGGCTGGTCCTCCAGGGCAGAAGGTGAAATTTCCCTCCTTCCTCACTCTGAATGCAAAAAAAAACAAAAAAAACACTACTAGCAACTGCTGACATAGACCATCCTATTAAATCAATTAATCCCCACAGTGTTCCAGAACATTCACTTTGATTGACTTTGTTTCTCATTGCACTTTTAATTTAGTGAATTTTAATTGGCTCAGTCGCTCACTCACTCTTTTGAAATTGTGTTTGAGCTTTCGGTCCGATAAAGGCGAGAAGGACTTTGTTTGAAAGCAATTATTCAAAAGTAATAGAGGAGCTGGATAATAATGTTACATGTAGTGACGTATCTGTGTGTTTGTCTTCCGAACATTTAATTTATCCTAACCTGTTTCTGCATTGGTTTATCTCTGTCACTGTGTGATGTCAGGGTGAGCCAGGTGCGCCAGGACCTCCAGGTGCTCAGGGCATCCAGGGCATCCGGGGAAACGCAGGGATCCAGGGCTCCCCGGGGTTTAGAGGTCCTCCGGGAGACCCAGGAGAACCAGGCAGAGAGGTACATCACAGTATATCATCTTAGAAGCAGCCCTGTTTTTGATCTGGAGAAGCAAATCCAGTGAAAGTATCGATGCTGCTGTACATGAACTGTAGGTATTGTATAAGGGTTCAGGAGAGACTGCTCAAGTGGTGGTATAAGATTTAGTGTTTGTGTGTTTATGTAGGGGGAACGAGGCAAAAGAGGGAAGAGTGGATCACAGGGAGCTCCTGGACCTCGAGGAGCACCAGGACCTCACGTATGGAAACACTCAATATTTTTATTTCTTATATATGAAAACTCAACTCAAACAGACAATTTACACAGTTTTAAAGTTATTGTTTTTACATTTTTATGTCCGATTAATTTCATGTCTCTAAAATAGGGTCTTCCTGGTGTGCTTGGAGAAAAAGGAGAAAAGGTACGCAGTAATGTTTAACTTCATTTTTACAATCCAGTTGATGTGTTGTTTCCAGTTTAGCTTGTTTTAAGAGACCAGTGTGAGTGATATGGACAACTAGTAATGATATCTAAAGCAGCACAGTGTTACTTTCAGTCCTGTCTGTTGTTTCTACTTTGTCGTCGTATACAATAATTGTGTTTTTGCCAACTGAGTAAAGAGCAATGTTAAAAAAAAAAGTCTATTATGTTCCCATTTGTTTCAGGGTGACAGTATTCCAGGTGAACCAGGTGCCAGGGGCGTGGCTGGCCTCCTGGGGAGAAGGGTGAGCTCAGTTTATTCATCTTTTGCCAGTGCTTGGTATGTTTGGACCTGTCAGAAATTCTTGATGTGAGATTTTATGATGTCAAATATTTGCTGGGACAAATACCATCAGTTTATTATTCCTCATGTTCTGTTTTTTTGTTTCTGTGTTAAACTAGTACAGTCAAGTCTTCACTACTTCTTACCTGATCTACCCAACAAAACTTTAAAAACATATTTAAGAATATTTATTTATGCAGTAAAATATGTCTTTCCAGGGTGAAAGAGGCCCACCAGGTGTTAAAGGAACTCCTGGAAACATAGTAAGCACATTTTCAAAACTATACAACTGAGTATAATTATATATTTAAGCTAATTAGAGTTTCACTTATGTACACAAGACAATATCCTTGCCTTTTATCCTTTTTTCTTGCATCAGGGTCCAAAAGGCTTGCGTGGCAGCAAAGGTGAAAAGGTGAGCTGTTGTTTCACATGATTTGTCACAAACAATTTATTGCTTGATAACATAATAAAGGTAAAATACTAAATCAATAAAATCTGTTTGGGGTTCCTGGAGTTCAGCAAATGAGATTTTGTTAAACATAAAATAAATGTACACAAATTCTATGTTTAAATGAATGTGAGTTGAACAAACTGCGATGGAGTCACTTCACCAGACTTTGGAGTGTGCTGCTAAAAGTACTATTTAAGTATCTCTATGATGACGCTTCTGATCAACAGCAATACTTTGTTCAAGGATGTTTTGTTTCTATCAAGAGGCCTGCATGTTGCGTCAGGAGCATGTTTTCATCACTACCACCAAGAACCATTGAAAGCAGGGAGGATAGATGGTAGATTTGAACTCATTTTATCTGCGCCAACTTCACACTCAAGTGTCATCATGTTGTAATCAAGCTTATCTGATGAGCAGGGCAACATTTACAACATTCTTTTAACCGTATTTGCTGTTTTCTGACCCCTTTCATCATCAAAGTGTGTTCACCTACAGAACCGCGACGCGCGACTGGATGTTTTTTCCATTTGCGCCTAAGATTTCTGTGAAATCCGTTGACCACGGTGCACAAAAAGCGTGAAACTGCTGCAATTCTGAGAGCGCTGCTACATCAATGAACCTCACAACCTTCTCTGTCTGCATGTACTTAATCTTTATTTACACATGACTCACTTTTATGGTTGAGCGCATCAACGGTGAAGTATGTGGTTTGACTGAGAGCCCAACAATAACATTTGGATGTATAGCTATGAGTTCAAACTCAACAAAGTGATTTCCCATTCATTGTGAAGTGTCAGTAGGTCAGGCTTGTGTTGATAGAAGTGCTGTCAGTTGTCAGTCAGACTTCATATTTGTTTGGCTTTCCTCTGTTGAAGTTTCACAACTGAGGTGCTGTTGTATAATTCATTTTTCACACTCATTCCTTCCACTAAACCCTGGACACGTCATGCATGACAACCTTTTATGGCATTTTATTGAAGGTGGATTATAGTGGAGCTGTATATTGTAGAGATATAAGGTGTTTTTTTTACATCTGGAATTGAAATAATCATGTTTGGAAAGTGGATTTAAAAAATTGCGTTTCTTTTCAGGGAGACCGCGGGTTACCTGGAATCAGAGGAGAAAGGGTATGATGACTTTAACGATGCTTTTACTGTGAAGTATTTAGGTTTTTACAATGATTCGTTAGAGCTGACTTGATGCAGAGAAAATTACAACAGGACTTTTAAAAATTAGAACTATGCATGATTCTCAGCTTTGTGTAGTGCATCTCTGTCAGGTATACAATGGAAGAGAGTACACCCCATTTGATATGTCAAATGATTCAATAACAAGCAATAAAAGCAATTAATACAAAAGTATTATTTCTAAGTTGAACAAAAGAGTATTTCCCCTAATAAAAAAAAATCAAAAACAAATACTTTACAAAGACTATTTTGTAAATACAAACCCCAAAAGAAGAAATTAATTGAAAAAAAAATGAAATGAGATTTCCAGTTTACCTAACTGCAAACACAGAATGTTAGAAATGACCTGCTAACACCAGAACGTTCTCAGTTTTGGTGTTTTGTCTGTCTACATGTCTGCATCATGGCTTCATGGAGAAAAGAATTGCCAGAGAACCTTAAAAATCTAATTGTGGGATCGATTATTAAAAATGAATAAGGGAAGATTGACGTCCAACCAAAATTCAGTCAAAATACATCAGTCAGGCGGTACAGAACGAGTCATTGTACCACCGACTAGAACCACTGTTAAAAAAAAAGAAAAGAAAAAAAAAGAAAAGAAAGACTGCACAACTTGCAGGATCTTACTCTGGACAGACAAACAGGTTCTTGAAACTTAGTACAGGAGTTATCACTTAAATCTGAGACTGCTTACACAGTGGGAAGGACTCTGCATAACACCAACCTCTATGGACAGCCTCCAAAACACAAACCTGTGCTTGCTGTTTGGAGCAAAACTTCAAAATAAAACTTTGTTAAAGTATAAAAAAGAAGCCTGATGTATATTGAGAGCACAGTCTGTGGTCAGATGAGACCAAGATAAATTTGTTTGGATTAGATGGGGTCCAACATGTTTGGGGTGAACCCATCCAGGACTACCATGTGAGAATCTAATGATATAGGGCTCTATGAGTGTTGGGAGATGACAATTACAGATAGCACCATGAATACCTGTGGATGTACCTGAATACTGGCTGACAATATGACTCCCAGTCTGCAGAAACTTTCCAGAGAAAGACTTTTCAAGCACAATATTTCTAAAGAAGAAAATGTATGTAGTCTTGCATTATTTGCATCAAAAATTAACAAGTTCATTCCGACCAACAGGGGAGTGTGCTTCAAATCCAAGGACCTCGTGGATTTAAAGGTTCCAAAGGGGATGCGGTGAGATTCTCATGAGTTTGCGTCCATTTTTCCTTTGCTCAGTGTAATTACATTCCACTGAAGTAACACAAGTTTTTATCAATATTTAGCATCTGATCTAAAATGAAAATATACTAGAACAGCATTATTTTTACTCTGCTGGACCCCGTATCTCTCTGCACAGGTGGAGAAATACACATCCAATAAACCAGAGAGGGAAATAGATACTGTTATAAAGACTAGAAGCTTAAAAACAATGATTTGACTTGGGAGCAAATGCTTTAATAAATACCTTAAATGTCTGAAGGAGTCTCAAAACACACACAAAGTAATTGAGTTCTAACAAGACCTGTGAAGAATTGAATGGGCATTTTGTTTCAGGGTGGGCGAGGTCCACCAGGTTTTGATGGGGATAAAGGAGAGAAGGGTGAAGATGGTCCACCTGGAGTCAAGGTAATGAATCCTGATGAAAACATTTGAAAAACACAAGTACGAAAATCTCACAGGTAGTTTAGGAAAGATTGCAGATTAGCGAGAGGCTCACAGGCAGCTCAGCAGCTACTGGTTATGATTAAATACCTGTTTAGAAATAATCAGCTTGTTGATACTTCATTTTAGAATAATTGGCACAGTATTTGTGACCTAACCCCAAAGGTTTTTATATGGTTTCTAAAAGGGCCTAAAGGGTGATGCAGGAACTAAGGGTGCATTAGGACGGTTTGGAGCAAGAGGGCCAGTGGGCCAGAAGGTAAGTCATGCAGCATGCAACAAAATGAGTTTAAACATTCAATACATTTGGGTCGTATTGTGTGTGCAATTGTCATTTTGTTCTCCAGGGAGATCCGGGAGAGCCAGGACTTAACGGAGTGATGGTAACGTCATTTTGAACTTACAACATTTCAAAGCCAAAATTCAAAATCAATTTATGGTGCTCAAAATATAGTTAACACCCATTTGATTTAATTTAAGGGTCGAAATGGGGATCATGGAGTGGACGGGGCCAAAGGGGACAAAGGGGACATTGGACTGCAAGGCCAGAAGGGCAATCAAGTACACTGAAAAACAATACATAGCCAATCACTTTCTCTTTTGACAGATTCAACAACAATTAACTAAGAATTTTTTTCATTCCAAAGTTTTGTTAATTCTCTTTATTTCACAGGGGGATCTAGGAGAACCTGGCTTACCAGGAGACAAAGGGGAGAAGGGAGAGAAGGTGGAAACTGTTGTTTTTTTTTCTCACTGTTAACCCACTGATGACTTTTTTCTCTCACTTTGGTCACTTGTGACTGTTTTGTTGACTTCGCTAGTGTCTTTACCTGCATTTACAGGGTTTCAGAGGTTTTCCTGGACGAATTGGGAGTCTGGGTCTGGACGGAGAAAAGGTTAGCTCTTAATTAGACGTGGATCAGACCAAAGTAGTGTTGTGCTATATGTTATGGAATGGTACCGTTTGAAAAAATCTCTACCTTTGCTCTTTGTAAGTTACACACAACGTTATGACACACAATGTCTTTTCAAAATAGGGAGATATGGGACTACCCGGCACCCCAGGTATACCTGGACTGAATGGACTCACAGGGCGCAAGGTAAGCATGCAGGTTTGCACATACTTCTCTTTGTCTCTTTCCCAAACACAAACTCACTTTGTACCTTTCATAATGTGAATTTCAGGGTGATAAGGGACAAGGAGGAATCAATGGTGTTGATGGTGACATAGGAGTCAAAGGGGGAAAGGTTAGTAAATGTAAATCTATATCACCGTCCAGTGTGTCATACATACATGCATGTATTTAACTTCCATGAAGACTGTCTTTGTGTACTCCCCCTGCACACAAATGAATCACGGCATGTTAATTTACTCTCTTTTGTTAATTCAGGGTACAGGAGGTTTCCCGGGTTTCCCTGGGTTTAAGGGGTCAGCAGGAAGCCCAGGAAGGGATGGAGATGAAGGACCCCCAGGGCCACCAGGTCCTCGTGGGGATGCAGGGCCAAAGGTAGAGTTATACCTACCTTGTCAAAGCATTGTAGATACTCAACACTACTGCTAAATTATCTCATTATATCAAGATATCAAGCTGCTCTCTTGATCATGACCTCACTACATCATTATCTCATGGGAACAAATTAATAGCCATCTAGCTTTTTGCTTTTTCACAAGGACTTCCTTGCATGTTTTGTGGGTCATCTCTGCCTGTGTCGGGTCCTCATTACAATAAAATCATTGATCAATAATCTCTCCTGACATTTTCATATCTGGCTGTTCTCCCATGGATCGACTTGAAAAGCAACATCAGTGGAGCAATTAAATTGTGATTTGGACAAAACTACGCTTTTCATCCTCATTGGATGACATACTTCAGTCATGATTTAAGGCTTCCATATTGTTCCCCTTTTCAGCAAATTAATGAAAGTCTCATATGCCTCCAGAATGTGTCTTTAAATTTTGCTGTTCGAAATTCAGTGAGGATGGTTTATATTGACATGACTGCATAAGCCCTGTTTTAGACCTTGTTCTAAACAGGTGGTTTTAGTGTCTGTAGCTTTAAATGTTGCTAAGCTGCTGCTGTCCATACCCTCTTCAGGAACAAGACTCTCTCTGCATCCATAATTGACAACACAGAATGAAAAGGACTTTCTATCTTATCTAACTTTCTCACACTGACATAGAACTATCGACACGTTTGAAGCACGACTGTGTTTTTAAATCATGTTTATGTGGAGCTTGTCAGACAGGTTTGTGATCATAAAATTAGCATTTTAGAGGTGCAGAGCTGCAGTTTGGAAATTGTTCTAAAGTAACTGCCAGTTAAGTCTTTAAGGGCTGTGTTTCAATCACTTCAGGGGATGTTTTAGGGAAGGCAAAAGTAAAAGCTTCACCCCTCAGCCACAAAATATTATAAAAATGGATTTTCACCATATGGGGGCTGCAAGGTGGCTCGGTGGTTCGCACCGTTACCTCGCAGCAAGAAGGTTGCCGGGTCACTCCCCGGTGAGAATACCTGGGATCTTTCTGCGTGGAGTTTGCATGTTCTCCCCGTGCAGCGTGGGTTCTCTCCGGGTTCTCTGGCTTCCTCCCACAGTCCAAAAACATGTTGAGGTTAATTGGTGATTCTAAATTGTCCGTAGGTGTGAATGTGAGTGTGCTTGGTTGTCTGTCTCTAAGTGTAGCCCTGTGATAGACTGGTGACCTGTCCAGGTGAACCTGCCTTCACCCTAAGTCACCTGGGATAGACTCCAGCCCCCCGCGATCCTAGTGAGGATTAAGCGGTGTGTAGATAATGGATGGATGGATTTTCACCATATCGGACTTTCAGTTTAAATCATACAAAATCATCATTTGCATTTCTTAGAAACACAGTCTTCTTGAGATATAGTAATTTGACCTAAACAATACAGTAAATTGTTAATAATTGACAGAAAAATGTAAGGTTTTTTTTAGCACCCGTTGACCATTTTCAAAGGCAGGTACGTCCCATTAGTGTAGCTCAAGGTATGAATCACTACTCTAATGATGCATACCCATTCTGCAACAACTGATGACTACAGTCTTTAACTGAATCATGCTGTATAATCACTTGTTTAACTAAAGCCTAGGTATGGCAGTTCTAAATTAGAGGCTATTGTGAATACAACATCAAGTAAAGCATTTCTCTTGAGGATAAGATATTTCTATAAAGCTCTGTGATATCAGAGTCTTGAAATAATTCTGCTTTAGTTATTCGGTGGGTTGGATCATAATCATATTTGAGTCTTTCAGGGACAATATATTAGTCTGTGATGAGAACTTGCAGTTCTTCAGTACAGTCATTTAAACTGATAGTCAGAGACCGAACACAATGAGGATGAGCTGAGCTTGATTACAGTCTTCACCATGTCTGTGCGAAAGAGTGGCAGCATGTTCTTTGTGTGTCTGCAGCGACCGATACTACAAAGACTTATCCACAGTTAATACACACACACACACACACACACACACACACACACACACACACACACACACACACACACACACACACACGCAGAGGTCTATTTCCGTTTGCAGCTTTCAAATAATATCTTACTCAATTAGCTCCTTTCAGCTACAATTACCAGACTCTCCGTGTTGACAGCGAGTGGCTGGAAACCTCTAATGAGGATATTCCAAGGATGCATCTAATCGGTCTGTCTTTCATACTGTTTAGAAGTGACTGATGAGATGTGCTGCAATTTTCCTCTTGACGTAGCAGAGTTGTATAAGAACATGTGTTTCTCTGTGTACACTCTGATTTTTGTCGAACAGGGAGAAAGAGGCAGGAGGGGTCGATTGAAGCCGTGTCAGAGGGGAGCTCCAGGGACACCGGGACAAAGAGGACAGACTGTGAGATTCCAATTTGATTCACTTCTCTATGCATATATATTCCGAGTACATTTATAGTTCAGAAAGTGAGGTTCGTCTTCTTTAGCTGCTGTAACTGTTTTGACAGGGGGCTTTCCTGTTTTCCATACTTATTATAAAGAAAAGAATCATTTTAAAAATACTTCTTTTTTTTCACAACTACAGTATGACCGTGTCACATCAGGGAAGCAGAAACTTAACATAACACTAAAATATTGCCACAGCAAAACTGATTCAAAACAAATTACAAATCCAGCTGGTGTGGTATCGGTAATTCTAAGTCATTTCAGTTCATCTGGCAAATGTACGTCCAATATTAACTGTGCTTTTTGCTCTGGTTTGGTCTCCAAAACAGTGAGTGAAAAAAAAACAATGAGCAAAAACCGTCTGAACCCTAATTGTTAAATAATGCCATTTATCAGAGGAAGAAACTAAAAATGCAAATACAATACTTGAATTTTCAACTTTCTGATGGTCCTGGGGGGAAAAAAAAGTCCACTTTTTCTTCTTTTTTTTAATGACTTGTAGATTTAAAAACTGCATCATGTGACGCAAAAGACATTTCTTAAGTTCTCTCTGCTTCAAGCTATGGGTTTATTGTTTCCACATAAGTGCAAGACTTTATATTGCAGTGGAAAATGAGCCCACAGTGAGCAAAAAATGTGACAGGATGGGGGAAAAAAAACACCCAGAAACTGTCTGGAGTTCAGTGAGTTTAAAGCTCTGTGTAGATGTGGTGGACTGCAGAGTTTGTGGGTTTGCCAGAATGAGTGATTCCTTTAACGTTACACAAAGTCATCTAATCCATTTTTTATGTAAATATATTGATAAGAATATCTTTTATCCACATGGCAGAAGCTATAGAAGAGTGGTATGCTAAGAACAAAACAATTCATACATGCAGTTAGAGGCTCTGCATACTCACTGCAGACTTAAACTCTTCTAGCTGGTTCAGCCTTTGTCCTGGTGACAGGGTGCAGATCGGTGCTGGGTTTTACATGAGATCACCAGACTCTGTGTACTTAAAGGACCTTTTCTGCCCAGCATGTGCAGTAAAGCTAACAGGAGTCCCGATGAGCCAAAACAGGCAGGACGACAGGCCCTTCTGTGTGTGACAGCAGGATTAAATACTGTGCAGATGTTGATTAGAGAGCAGCGAGGGTCCACATTCTTTATCATGTGGGATTACACTGGTGGGATTTTAATGTTAAGAATTGTTTAATCTATGTTTTTCCTTTAGGGCACAGTGGGTACTGGAGGAGCAAAAGGAGAGAAAGGAGAGCCTGGACTCTCTGTATGTCTTTTTCACACAGCAACACAATCACTCCCAACTAAAATAAACATATAGTTGATTACTGGCATTAAGTAGTTCTGAATCTTTCTGTCTTTCAAGGCTGAAGAAGTGAAGGAGCTCGTCACCCAGGAGGTGGTGGAAAAGTGTGGTAAGAGTGTGCCTGAGTGTGCACATGGTTGGTGGGTGTTGTGTTATGCACTTGTACATTTGGAACCCCTTACAGTTATGTGTGCTTGTACTTTTCTGCATATTTATCCTGGAGCCAGTAAACGTGTGGCTCTAGACAGGCCTACATATTGTGAGTGTGAGCGTGTGGTTATTTGTTGTAAGAGCTCCTGTGGCAGCAGCACGGCACCCGTGTGTGTCGAGCCATCTGTTATGTTCTCTCAGAGGAACACGCTCCATGGTGCCAGCGACAGCAGAGCCATTCACAAACATGACACTGCCATTAAGAGAGACGTCTCACCAAGAATCCACTACACGTACAGGACACGAAAAGGATCATTCTGCTTGTTGTCAGAACTTTGTCACTGAGGACGTGTTGACGCAACACAGTAGGAAGGCACATGTGTAAATAAAAAGTTAAAATGAAAGGAATTATTTTGATTCAAAGCACAGTTTAAAGTACAATTAAACTCTATTCCTCTCATTAGGTAAGATTATACATGAATTTGTAATATAAATGTCATTTGAACCTTTGAATTGTTGCCACTATTGCCTCTCAAATATTTGTAATTGCTACAAGAGGCTGATGTGAAATGTGTTCCAATTTGCTGAATCTTATGATTTTTTTGTGATTTCAGCACAAAATGTAAAGGCAGAAGAGGTCTGTCCTTTAGTGAAAAGTTTTTTGAAAAGCATAAATCAGGGGATGGATACAAGGGAATTTCCTGGTGACTGAATATCCCTTAGAGTCCCAGTTAAATCTATCATTAAGAAATAGAATGAATAAGGCACATGTGTTGGTCTGTCAAGAGACTGTCTGCAAAAACCGAGTGACTGTGAAAGAAAGAGAGCAGTGAGGGAGGCCACCAAGACTCCTATGACTCCTTTTGGAGGAGTTACAAGCTTCAGAAGTGGAGATGAGAGAGACTGTGCAGACAACAACTGTTACCTATTCTTCACCAGTCAAAACTTTATGGGAGAGTGACAAAAAAGTTAATATTCAAACTTAACTAGAGTTCACTAAAAGGCACGTGGGAGACTGAAGTCAACTGGAAGAGGGTTCTTTGAATGAAGGTTTTTGCCCATCACACTGGACATTATGTTTGGTTGACACAAAACAATGCACATCATCACAAACACACCATCTCCACTGCAAAGCATGGTGGTGGCAGCATCATCATGATGCTTGAGCCTCTGGCCAACAGGTCTGAAGGCTTGTAAAGTAAAGTCTAAAATGAATGTAGAAAAGTATAGGGTAGTCCTGGAGGACAACCTGATGCAGTTTGAACTGTGGGAGAAATTGTGTTTTTATTTAGTTTTCCACTAAATACATATTTTAAAAGTTGTTGATATACGGTGCAAGACAAAATTTATGTACTAAAAACAGTATTCTTATTTGGTGTTCATACATGTACAGTCAGCGTTTGTATCATATTTGTATCATTGCAGGGTTGGAATACAAGTTCATGGTAAAGTCTGTGGATCCAGATGCCACAATTGCAGTGGATGAGAATACAAAAGAGCCAGAAGATGTAGTGACACCCATAACGCATGACGAAGACGGTGAAGAAGTGGAAGAGGAAGAATACAGAGAAAACATCAGAGAATTGACCAGTCCTGCCCCTATGATCCTTGAAGAAGATGAGATCCTACCAAACCGTACTGGTAAAAATACTATAACGCAACATAACATGCCAACACACTCGGCAGAGTCAGAGCTCCTGGCTAAACACGCAGATGCCTCAGACAGAGTGTGACCAAGTGTGTGGCTAAATGGCGACATAGATCAAACTTATGTGGAGCAGCTGTGATGCAGGCAGTTAAAATGTGCTGTGTGATGCTGTGAGATGATGATGATGGCTTTATAACAGAATTATAACAGAACTATGAGGTGTTCCAACAACAGAACATAGCAGTATGGTAGTATCACTGATACTGTGACGTCCCTTCTGCCCACTGATTCATTCTTTTTGTCTGCACAGTCAATTTAACCCGTGGTTTGGTTGGATTCAACACCCTGTTGTAGCCAGAATCATGTTGCTATAGTTAGCTGCCATGGTCAAAAAAACTGACAAATGTAAAAGCTAAGATAAAGGTGCACACTATATCTGGATCTCCTTCTGTGTGGCTGATTATGTCACAGCTTGATACTTCCTCTCAATTGCATGATGGAGATTAGGTCAACGCTGCTGGTAATGCAAAAAATATACTGGAAGAAATGATAGAAGCAGTCTGGGTGAAAGTTGTACCTCTACACCATGGATGCATTTGTTGAAAACAGAGATGTGAGGAAAACATATATTCTAGTATTCACTGCTGTGTTGTTGGACTGACTGTCAGACAGCTTAGGTAAATTAAGGATCTTTGTGGCATGTGACACGTCCAGGTCCTTGTTTTTTGTCAACTTGGCAAACGTGGTAAGAAAAAACAACACATAGTCAATACACTGTTTTCAAGTATTCCGCCCTTGTCTTTAGTTCTATACACATTTTCCAAACCATCCCAACTTGAATACATAATGTGTTTCATCAATTCAAGGTGATACATGTCTGTGTAATGCCAGAGGGTGATGGATGTGTGCATAATTGTTCACCACTTTTACTACATCAGATGAAATGGGGACGGGGGGGATACAGCTGGCACAGGAAAGTCAACAAACTGCAAAATACCTTTCAGACTCCTCATGCAACGCTTGAAATTGCTAAACTACTGAGGCGTGACCACCAGTCAGTGTTTTCTTCTCTTTTTTTTTTACAAGAGGTCAACAGGTTTGCAAAGAAATGCATCAAGAAGAAATCAACTGCAAAATACTTGAACCCATTATCCTCCATCGTCACCGCATTCCACCTAACTGGATATGTGACCTACAAGGTGTCAAGAGCTCAGAGGCGAGAATAAAAGGCAAAAAAAAAGGCTGAAACATGAACACCACCGAATAAAATTCCCAAGTTCAAGTGTCAAGATTTAGCCAAGAAATACCTGAAGGCAAAGCTTTTATGGACAGATGAGATGAGAGTGGCTCTCGGTGGAACAGATGGATCCCCCGGCTGGGTCGGGAATGGACGCAGGGCAGCAGGTGCCAGCGAGGTGGAGGAGGGTTACTGGGCTGCTGTCAGTAAGAATGAGCTTGTTGAACCTTTTCAGGGGGAAGATGGACTGAAAATCAATTCTTAAACCTGCAGGTTGTCTGTGGAAAGATCTTTTTTCCAAGCAGGGAGAAGTCTGCAACATTTAAGGAGGCTACGATCTTGATGCACGACAACACTTAACCTCATGCATCCAAGTGCTTCTCTGCTAGCGAGAGAGCAAAGGCCTCGAAGATGACTGAGTAATGACCTGCCCCCTCCTGCTCACCTGACGTAAATCCTATTGAACCCTCATGTTGGTCACTGAGCATTTCTGAAAGACCCAACATGATATTTATTTGTCACTTTGTGTTGCTTATTAGCTTGTTAATAACATTTCAGCGACTGAGAGTATTATATTTCTTTGGCGATTAAAAGAAATCCAGACGAATTTGCCTCATAATTGTGAGTAGAGCTCTGCTGTGACTGAGGTCGTCAGCATCACGACATAAAAGCAGCCAGAAAGTTAAACAAAGGGTCAGCTTGTATCAACAAATCACAGCCGTCATGAAGCTCATTAGTGAACACAGCTCCGGGCAGAAATTGCCTTCTGCATCCCGAACTATTGTCATTGTTGCTTCAGGTAAATGAAGCAGACGACTAATCAAAGCAGGCTGTCATTGCCCAGTGTCAATGTCAGCTTGTGTATTTATAAATTCCAATCATTAGATGTATAACGGTGACATTTAGCTCCTTCTTTGTTCGGAAATAATGACTGTGCTCGAGCACAGAGGGCCACAGTTCAAAACGTACACTTTACTTTGAAAACTTCAAAAGAGTTTAATGAAAATTGCCACTTGTGCGTCCTCTGCGGCGCATTTCACCGTCTGTGTTGTGACAAGAACTCTATTTCATAGCAGCACAAAAAGTAAGATGCCCGGTGTCCATTTAGCACACACATATATTAACTAATCTCACTGGAGGAGCTCTTTTATGTTTTTTCTTCTGCTTGCACCTCAAACAGTCTATCATTAGGCTTAAACACCGAACCCCGACATGCTAGACTCACCTGTGTGAGTGCAAAAAGTCAAAGCCTCAGAATGCTCCGCACTTTGTGAAATGACTCAACATGAGGCAGCAGCATCTCCTTATTCGATAAAATCTCCATATTTTAACATTTTGCAATGTAGATTAAAGACCCCACCCAGTTCAAGTCCAGATTTTTGTCCATATAGCGATTTTATGTGCAAAAAAAGACACATCATGAGCAAAATAAGCAGTCAATGCCATGGCTGAGCTTTTCCAATTTGAAACTACAGTGTTGATGACACTCTCAAAACCATGGATTCAGACTTTTGGGGTTTTATATGTAATAAGCATAAACAACTAATCCTGTTAACGTGCATGGAGAAGGCAACATCTGAGTCATTTTAACCCTCTGAAGTCTAAAACCCAATACTGGGAAAGGCATGTTATCTTTAAGAAATCAGCAAAATTACAACATTTAGCAGAGTCAGAAACCCGATCAAATAGATAACAAATCATATCATGATCAATTTCCCAGCAGTCATTTTTAACTACTTCTAGTCATGGTTGTGCTGTTCCCATAGAGGTGCAGGACTTTATATTGCAGTGAAAAATGATCCCACAGTGAGCAAAAATGTAACAGAAACTACTTAAAGTTCCGTCGGTTCTGTAGGAAAAGACACTTTTCATGGAAAAACTTCTAAATATTCAACTTTGATACACAAATATGAATTGTTTTTTTTGTTTGTTTGTTTTTTGTGGAGTCTAAACAATCACCCTCTGAACAGTTTCAGCTTGTCTGCACAGTTACTGACACACATTCAGCAGTTATGGAAGGAAATGACCAATAATTGTGAGTCATATTTGTGGCAAATGTAACCGATGTTGGCTCTCTTCTAACTCTAACTAAATCCTATCAAGTGGAGAGAGAGATCCAAAACAGCAAAGTTTAGTTTAATCTCTCCAAAGCAACCCCTTTAATATAAACATTACTGTTTTCATATTGTCATTTGATGTGTTTGTATAAAAATCTCGATTATTAACCTAATGAAGAATAGAATTGCTTCAGGCAGAGCACTGAGGTCATGCTTCCATTAGCTGGTTGGCTCCAGATGCTTCATCCAGGCTTCATGCTCAGCCGTCATTTCATATTAACACAGGTTTATTGTACAGACTCTAGAACTGTTGCTCCGGCAGTATTGTCAGTCTCCAACCCCAGCCTCCTCCTTGAGTTTGTTGCTGATGTTCATGCATCCTCATCTGTGAATGAGGGGGATTACCCAACAGAAGCACCCGTTGGCTTGAATTCAAAATCAAATCAACCATTTGCTATTAAAGGTAAATCCCTTGACGTAAGTGTGTCCGTCTGAACCGAGTGTTTGTTGCTCACTTTCTGAATATATATCACTGATGTTGTTTGATCAGATCAGATGAAAAGAAACTTTTGAAGAACAAAGAACTGCAAAACAAGACAGTGCTCTATCGATACTTCTTAATGATATTTGGGCATTTTGTCTTTCATCCACAGTTGGCAGGATGTGAATTCTGTGTTTGTAGTTTGTACAAAGAGCTCCAAAAGTCTGTGAATGGAGGTTCCATGATGAGTCAAAATCTCTGGGACTCATTAAGTGCTGCGAAAGTGGGCCTCTCTTGGTCATTGATGGCTGAATTCATTGAAATGTAAAAGTTCTAATTGGTTTTGTTTCTGGCTTCAGATTCTGTCGAGGGAGGGTCTGTGCAGTGGGGACAGAGGAGGAAAAGGAGGGTATTTGGACCAAACGCTGCTGGTGAGTGGCCAAGACAACTGAGTTTCGTCTTATCTTCGTCCCTCCCCGCTTCTTTCCCCTCATCTGTATGGCAAACCCTTCTTCTTTTTTTTCTATGTTTCTCTTTATGTTTTCACATCATCTATGAATAATGAGTTGAAGTTTTTTAGAGCACGAGGTGGGAGAGGAAGATAAGCTAGAAAAGACCTTATGTAATAAATGTTTGGGTGTTAGAATCTGAAGAGAAATGAAGAATTTAGTAAATAAACTTTGTGTTTGTCAGAAAAGAGAGGCATATTAAAGGTATATTCCAGAATTTTGGTGACGTTCACTTCCTGAGAGTTAAATGCGATGAGTTGTAGCTCTGTGTTGTTAATATTTTAGAGATGACAGGTGTTCCGACTAGTGGAGCAGGTAACCTGGATAAATATTACATTCTACAAAGCTCTCAGGTTCTTTAAGCTGTCTGTTACATATTATATCTTGTTAACTAGTCACCAAGCAGAAGTTGGACATGCTGCCAGGTCAGTAGAAGTTTATGATGAGGTTCAAATCCTGAGTGCTGAGTGTGGTTTGGCAATAAAACCCCTTTATTTCAATGACTGCTTCACAGTTTTTGTTTGCACTGTAAAAAAAAAAAAAAAAATTATTTTAAAAAGTATCATGAAATGAAAAAAATGTAGTTTTCCGTAGTTAAAAAAAACATTTCTAGCCTTTGTTTAACATAATGTGCAATTTTCTGCTTTTTTAATGTTTATTGAAGAATGTTTACTTGTGTAGAAACAATTAAATTAAATATAAATATGGTTGAATAATGTTATAATGGAACCAATCAGGCTTAACACTGTGGAAAAATACTATTATAGTTCCCATTTATAATAAACTATGGGATAAGCTGCACAATGAAAACTAACCGCTCTTTGAATTAACGAATAAAATATAAAAAGATGACTTTAGAGTTGTTGGAAAGCATTTTAAATGGGGGTGTTGTTTTCTTTGTGTAAGGCAAGAAGCAATTTGCACACTAGTATACTGAAACCATGTTGATAATGTTTTTTTTTAGTGCATTAAAAACTTGGGATGCACGATATATCAGCGACCACATCGGTATCGGCCGATATTAACGTTTTTTCCCTTATATCGGTATCGATCCGATGAAAAAATTCGGTCGATGTGAAAAACCGATGATTGTCTAACATTAGTGCCTTCGTCTCTACATTTGATATTGCTGCTATTTCACAGATGTTTCTACTTAAATGGTCCTGGACTTAAATATGTTAAATTATGTTTAAATATGTTTTACTTTTGTTACGTAATAAAGAAGATGATGTGGTCTCACTTGGTATGGGCTTCTTGTGAATAGTTTCCACGTTCTCACAGTGCTTACTTACACTCATTTTTTTAGTGTGAACAAAAATTGAATATCGACATAATATCGGTTATTGACGACATCAGAAATCTTATTGGATATCAGTATCAGCCAGAAATTTTAATATTGTGCATCATTATTAAAAACTTTACTCAGATGCCATGATGGTAAACATTCCTAAAACATAATAAAAACCTTTTCAAGCACTTAAAATAGTGGAAAACACGTCCAGCATCTCCATTCTTAGTGCGGCTTTAATCTGTTTTTTAAATGCCTCATATTGTAATTTCAGTTACAGACCGCTGCCTGGAGCCGATGTCAGAAGGGTCCTGTTCAGACTACGTCCTGCTCTGGTACTTTCACGCCCAATCGGGGGAATGCAGGCCGTTTGTGTTCGGGGGCTGCGGAGGAAACCAAAACCGATTCTCCTCCAGACAGGAGTGCCTGAGCCGGTGTGGGATGGAGAGCAGAGGGCGGGCGTCCAGGTCAGATCACAGAGGAAATATACCTTCTGACAGTTAGTCCAGTGACTGAAATATCCTGCTCTGAAGAGGTTTTGGTGGACGATGTTGTTGATGCAAAAGAGATCTGCTCACTTTTTATCATAATAAACTTCACTCTTCCTCGGCCGCTCAGTATTGGAGATGCAACCCTCAGACATGATGCAGATTTTTGTACATAATGTATGTTTTGCATTTTGTATTGCTTTTATTTATATATTTTATAATAACAGTTGTTTATTGACTTGGAAAAAAAGTGATGTTTTCAGTTGTTTTTCCCATAATGTGCGTCTGAGATGGACCGACACTGACTGAGTTTCTGAATGTTAAAAGCGTGACACTACTGACAGATTAAATCCGTCTTTACGTTTGTGATCTCTCTTTCCCCCGTCTCCTGTCTCCCTCTCAGTCTCTCCACAGTGTGTCTCTTTATGCAACGCTCACCTTTCTTATGTTTTTGCTGCAAAAATAAGGAGCTGATTGCGTGCTGCCTCCTCCACGGCTACATATGTTCCTTTGGCGGGGGGTGTTGTGGGTCAGGCTGGGAGCCAGATGAGGTGCCAACAGGGGCCCAGTGTGAGAGATCACGCAGGGACTGTTTTAGAGGACTCTCCATCAGACCGGCTCAGCAGTGGCGGGGGATTCCTGCGTGGGTGTAGATATGGGGGCAGCACACACTCAAAGTTTTTTTTTATCTGGCAGTGCAACACTCGAAAATGCACGACTCAACTCAGACTCTGAACTTATTTGTTTGTTTGTTTGTTTTTTTGGGTGGAGCCGAATGCTCTTGTCAGCAGTTCTCTCAAAATTTTTACTGATCTTCCGGTTGATTCCTAAAATTAGTCGCCTCACATTGACAGACGAGTCTTTCGCAACCAAGCGCTCGGAGGCTTCCCTCATATTAGTCACGATTCTGGGCTGGAGTGTTCTCCTACGTGTTACGCTGCGTCACAGATCTGCAAGATAGATTTAAAGATTTAAAAAACGCTTTCACTTGAGCTGTCAAATCACTCGTATAAACATTTTAACAGGAATTATCAAGCCCCTAAATACATGAGTAAATACATCTGTAAAATATTATTGTTGTAAATGAACATCCAAGGAAAGTACACAGTCTCACAGTGCAATACACAGCTGTGAGTTATGATGCAGAATGATGATGATGATGATGATTACCAAGTGACCAAACACACCAAAATCCTTTTTTTTTGGGTGTTGTTGTCGAGTTCCTTTTTGTTAATTTGAATCACTGGAAAACAAACACCATGCTGAGGGGACAGGAAAACCCATCGCTGCTTTAAGTTTTCACAGTCTGCCATCAGCATCACGGGATCCAAGAGGCAGATAGACCTCCCTATTTTCTATTGTTTGGGATAAAGCAGGGCTGTTGACATCACTGAATAGCACTGAGTTTTCATGAAATATAACTTAACCTCTTAAGACCTGGTATCCACATGCATGGACATCACATTTTGGCTTATCTTACCACAGCAGTTAATTTTTATTTTTATTTTCTTTATATTTTTTAATTCTCTTTGCTCTTTGATCAGATCAAAGAACAAAAAGAAATTAAAAAATGTGTATCAAACAAGAACTCAGGTCTTAAGAGGTTAATTTAATAGTGACTCCTCCCAATTGTTGTCCACAGATGTCTTAAATTGCTTTGCTTGCTTAAACACTGTGTGTGCTTGCTTGGCTACAGAACATGACTATGACAGCAAAACTTGCTCAGAGGGGATCCTGGAAATCCTTGAATTTGTCGGGTTTTCATGCATACTTTTTGTAGGATCATATTTTTTCTCCTGGATTAGTCATTACATAACTATCAAGAAAAGTTGAATTTTACTTATTTTTTTTTGTCGGGTTTTACTCTTTAATACATAAATTACTCAGGTACATTCACACCATAAATAACACTGTAGAGTCTTAACCTTTAATTTTTGAGCTGGTAAGGATAATTCATGATGCCAGTATTATTTTCCTACCAGAAAGCACTTTGACACAGCAGCTGTTGATTTAAATGTGTCTCATAAAGAACAATGACTTGAATATTATGTCCTCAATTTAACTTTAAAAGTTTGGAACTCTATGGCCGAGCAAATTTAAGTCATTAGCAGTGTGTGGGTCCACTTTGTTCAAACAACCCCACGTCTGTCATCCCATGTTGATGTGACTAAACTCTCCTGCAGAGAAACACATCATTTTCATAAAGCGGATACACAAATGTGTCATTTGAAATAAGTAACTTTCTAACTTTGCAGAAGTGATTGTGTTCACGTCGGATCACATCAGTGACAAGAAGTTGCTCGAGAAGTTTCTGTGTCAGGACATTATAAATTCAATAAAAAGAGGTGGGAGTATCTGTACCTTTAAGTAGATTTTTTTTTTTTACTTATTAAAAATTAAGTGCAACAAAAATGTAAAATGTAGGTCTCATATCAGAATGTACCATGTGATCAATGCAGCATCTGAGTAGAAGTCCTAGAAACAGAGGAGCTCCTAATTCAAGCAAGTGACGGCAACATAATCCAACAGGAGTTTAACAAACATGTGATTTTTTCATTGAAGTTGAATGGGGGCATGTAATTTTATTTCAGAGATCAACTGCGGAGGAAGCAGGAGTGGGAGGATGTCGCTCAGCACAATGTGTCACAGAATATGATTACTCCAGCTGTGAAGACCTACATTCACATTAATGAAGTTGCTCATTAGAGCTTGACCCGACACCCTCTGATCCTCTTTCTCCTTCCGTGCTCTTTCTTCATTCTGACATTGTAACGTGCGTCGCTGCAGGTGGTTTCCACGGCGTGAGTCACATGCACGCTGTGTTTTAATTAATGTTCTCCAGATATCTCAGATATCGTTCCTCTTTTGAAATATTAATACCCATATATCCAGCGCTGGAATAATGCACAGTGGGTTTATATATGTGGTGTCTTTCACTTGTTTGAGTCTTTTTTTTTTTTTCCCCTGAGCTCCTTCTCTCTACATCAACAGGTTCAGACATCTGATGGGAGAAATTCATTGATCTGTGCAGCTGCAGTTGTTAACAAAAGTTTCCATACACTTGTAAAGACTATGTACAGTCGTCCTCAAATGTGTTCATATCCTCCCATTAAAGAAGCAAAAAAACAACTGTCATTGAAATAAGTTGAACTTGACAAAAGTAATAATACATTTTTAACAAATTATGAAAATTATGACATTGTTTTTGAATTGTGGTTCAACAGAAATATTTTTTTTAAATAACAAAAGAAAAAAAACAAGCAAACAAGCATGATATTTTGTTTAACAACCCTTTGAGCCAATCACTGCAATCAAGTGTTTTCTGTAACTCTCCATCAGACTTCAGCACCTGTTGACAGGTGTTCTGATTTCACTGCTCATCAGCAAAGTGCTCTAATTTGTCTGAGACAGTTTTGCTTGTTTTTTTTTTTAAACTATTCTTTTCAACCACAACTCAAAAGCAATGTCTTATTTCACTAAATTATAATTTTGCAAATTTTTATTTATTATTACTTTTTCAGTTTCTAGTTATTTGAGTGACTATTGTGAATTTTGCATTTTCTTTAATGGAAGGGTATGAATAAATTTGAGGACGACTGTATGTCACGGCAGTCTTGAGTTGCCAGTGACTGTTATGACTTCCAATAATAGAATCATTGAAACTCGAGCATTTTTGTCACACACAAAAACCAGTCACACATTGTGGTTCTTTCATAAAACTATTATAGGTCTTCTGGGAATGTAACAAAATCTGCTGGGTCAAAATTATACATACAGCAACGTTAGCTGTCAGTTTTGATGTAGAAAGTTGTGTTCATCAGTTGTGAGTGATTACAGTCGACTACAGCTGTGACTCCTCTGAGCCAGTTTAAATGTAGTTCTAGAAAAACTCAAGAAAGAACCTCAATGATACACATGTAAACTTTTGTTCATGGCTGTATACGGTTTACCTCGCATGTTTTCAGTGTCTCTATTGAAAGGATTGAGCAATATGTGTTTAAGAGACAATATGGAGGCATTACAGCAGTATTAAAGGGACTTTACAGAAAATCTGACTTTTAATAGTGTTATTATAAAAATATTGTGTCCCTGTTTTATGTTTGCATCATAGCTGAATTCCAGAAGAAACTCAGCTTAATTTAATTCAGTATAAATAACTTAATTTTAGAGACATTCAGCTCTATGAGGAAATATAGCAGCTTATAAAGTGTCACTCATGACCTAAATATTATTCATATTTTAACTCAGAGTTTATAGATTGGTTGCCATCCTTGATTGTAAATTCTGTCTGGGGTTTACTTTGTGTTTTTTGCGACCTCATTAGTTCATCGAGACTGTTCTTCATGTGACCCCCTTTTCTTGTGGATGAGGTTTTTCAGAGCAGCTCAACCGAAATCTGCGAACATCTAATGTTCATTAATGTGACAACCAATGACTCTGTTTGTACGTTTTCTTTACAGGTTGCCTTCTAGTTGAGTTGTTTGATTTCCTAAGTGCTTCAGGAAACTGGACCTTTTTTTTGGTTCTTGAAGATGTTTCACCTCTTCTGCAAGAACCAAAAGTCCAGTTGCCTCTCAGGATTACCACGACCTGGATGACTGAGGATCTACTCTGATCTGTCTGATTTCCTTCAGCCTGGCCAACTGAGCTTATTTGGACCAGTTTTTCTTTTTGTTTTGCATTTACAGCACTTTACATCCAATCACCACTGACTTACAGGTCATTCATTCAGTTGCTTTAAGCTTAATTCCTCATACAATATAAATTAAATTACTTTAAACCATGAATCATCACTTTGCTCTCAGCTTTGACAGAGGAAAGGTGGACACCTCTGAGCATTCACTGACTTATTAATGTCTATTATTGCAGAATTGGCTCATTAAAAACTGAGAAAATGCTTCATTTGACTACTAGTCCAAAAACCACATATATTATTTAATTTACTCTCACATGTGATGGAACAGCATCAAATCCAAACAGCTGAGAAGCAGCAGTTGAGTGACTGGGAGCTGGCCGTGGTGCTGAAGTGCTGCTCACTGCTCCACAGAGCTTCAGGTGATGAACAACAAGTTTCTTATACATGTGAAACATACTAAAGACTCTGGAGGTGCATGAAAAAAACAAGCTTTTCGCAGTCGTGATGTCTCATATCTTCCATCGGGAGGTCACAACTTTGTTAGAATCACTTCTTACCTTTACATCACTGTGTCTCAGCCAATGGGATGCTCGGAGCAGGAGCTCCATGTCCGCGGGATGACGTGGTTGCTGCGTAGATGTGCAGTCTGATGGCTGCTACTAAATGAATGCAGTGGGATGGAGAGCAGGACACACTGCTGGTCAGACGGTGTGCTCTGCTGACCTCCACACACACCCTCAGTTTATCCGGATTTCTCATCGGAGAGGATTTTCTGCTTGTTGGCTTCTCTTTACCTTCTTTAGTGCATTTTCTTATTAAAGGACCCGAGTGGTAAGTTGCAAGGACATTTTTTTCCTTCTGTTTTTGTGATCTAATTGCATTTTTGTTTGCATTGAAGTTGTGCAAACACTTTTTTGCAGAAACCAGCAAAACTTGCTCTGATCAATAGACCTTAAAATAAACTCTTAGACTCTTAAACTCACACGGATTTCAGTTGACTTGATCTACTTTGAAGGGTAAATCTTAAGATCTAGTTCATTCCAGCTCCGTTTCTGCCACTAGCTTTGAAGTTAATAGTGATGTTTCTGATGAAATATGTGTAATATCTGTGTTGGTACCAGAGGACACAGCATGCTGTCGTCCCTGAAGACCCTGCTGCTGCTCTCGGTCCTGTGCGCACCGACCTCCAGCCTGTGCCTGCGCCTCTACCAGAGCCGCGCCGACCTGCTCTGCGACGACCAGCTGGCGGTCGGGCTCCGGAGCGACGAGACGGATCCGGGTTACTCTCCTGTGGACGGCTGGGGGTCCCTGCTGCAGTCCGAGGAGTATCTCGCCCCTTCCTCCTCCTCCTCCTCCTCTTCCTCTTCCTCCTCCTCATCTGCTGAGTCCAGTCGGGAAAAAAGGACTTCAAGTCCCGCAAACTACCGCTTCATGAGCCGGACCAAGCTCAGAGGGCAGATGCTCCGCAACAGCAGCAAAGGAGACCGGCGGAGCAGACTGACGCTGTCCCTGGACGTCCCGACCAACATCATGAACGTCCTCTTCGACGTGGCAAAGGCCAAAAACCTGCGCGCCAAGGCGGCGGAGAACGCGCGTCTCCTGGCGCAGATTGGACGGAGAAAATGAGACATGGACAACTTTCCTTTGACAGACAGCCATGACCAGTGCTGGCCTCGCCTCTCCAAATGTAATCAATCACTTCTTATTTTCAGTCTTCACGTTCATTTAATGCCCCCAAGAGAGCGGTTTTCTCTTTAAAAAGTCCATTCAATACAAGTTAAAAGAAAAAAAAAAGTTAGAATGTTGCAGTGATTCAGTTGCTCTCATGTTAAACATCTTTTTTTCAGTCTCCATATCAAAGTCCTGGGAAAATCGTCACTAAACAAGATTTATTCTACAAAAAATTTCAAAGAAATTGGAACTAAAGAAAAATATGATGATTATTTTTTATTTAAAATTCACCTTCAAACTCACAGAAGATACAACATTTGGCTGATAAATGAGGCAAAACTGAGGCAGTAAGTTGTTACTGACTTGTTCTTGTTGTAAACTGCAGACTGACCATCAGAAAAAAAGATATTTATTCTTTATTTCAGTTTTACTTAAATCTTTATTTAATTTTAATATTTAACATTTTGTCTTTGTGGTGAGAATAATTTATTAGTTTTAAACAAACTGTGTCTTAAACCAAGACAGATTAAGGGCAGGAGCAACAAGGACAAAGTCATTATCTTTCTATAAACATGACTGGCAATTTGATGTGCACAATTTTGGGTTGGAAACAGGTGGATTCATCTCACCTTTGGCAGATTCTTATGAAATCTGAAAAAAAGCTGAGCTAAATTCATTTATTTTTGTATTTTATTCTTTATATTTTCAATGTTTGGTTATTATTACAGTGGCTATCGGTTACTTTAAAGCAGGAATAATTAAAATGAAGCCCTCAGATTTTTGGTCTCAAATGAATTTTAATGAGATTTGTTCACCCCAGATCATCAAATTGAAAGAACTGGACTAAACTAGAAGAACAAAGAAGTCATCACTATCAGATGTTTTCTTCTATTATCAGCCAAATATCCTCTGAAATGTTTTGCAGACTTCAAACACTAGATTTCATACCATGTCTTATTTCAGGATTTTATTTTTCTCTTTGCTGCTTCATTTTTTATTTTTATTTTTTTATTATTCATTAAGTTTTTTTCACAAGATCACATGGGAGCCTAAAATGATTCCAGATTCAGCACCAAGAGTGGAAAAAAAAGAAGAAAAAAAACACCGACAATGAAATACTGTACAAATCATCTGCAAGATCACAGTAAAATGCAAATGCATGGGAATGTATGTGTTCATCAGATGTCTCTTATTTTTATACTCAAAATAAAGGATTATTTTTCCTCAAATAAAGCAGATGTAACTACAGACACTGGCTTCTTGTTATGCAACATTTTGAACAATGACCTCCATGAAATATTCCTAGAACTGATTGTCCCTTCCCTGTTTGATTATCCACAGAGCTAAAACATGAACCAAGGTTATTTTATCCTACATGTATGTGTGTCACTGTCTGCCAACAAGCAAATCACTGCATAGCATCAAAGACAAGACATGTTTGAGGAATAGAAACTTTATAAGGTTATGCAATCACATACTTCATCCACCAGAGGGCACTAAAATGCTTGTTTTTTTAATTTGTGAAACGTCCCACTTTACAAATCATAATCTTTACTACTTAACAAGTGGATACACAACTGCATAATTAAAGTTTGTCTTCATGTTAAACAAAGCGATTATTTAGTGATACGACGATGTATACCAGCATTACTCTCCAAGATGATATCAGATGAGATCAGAATCTAATTACTCCTATTTAGTAATCGTTATGCAGCTGAAGTCAGGAAATGTCAGGTTTTTTTTAGTCACTTATATATTTTTTTTCCAAAAATATACAAAAGCCTGAAGCAAGTGTTAAAGAGTTCACCTGCCTCAGACCACACTTTAGACAACGGAACAATGTCGACACCTTGTGGTCATTTCTGTTAACTACACCCAGGTTGAGAATCAGATTAGAAGTCGTGCAGCCAACAGGTCACTCTGCTGGGTCTGCAAATATCAATAACTGTGTCCGTTTTTTAATTTTTTTTTACTCTTATTGTAATTCGCATACTGGGTCATATTCTGTGTTTTGTTTTTTTATCTTCTGAACATGTTTTCATACCGACAAGGCTGAATTACTAAGCGAGCAACTGCTCCAGGACCCCAAACTATCAGGTTTACTGAGCCCATTTGTCTGACAACACAAAGGCATGACACAAACTGAAATAAAATAAAACACATTTTTAGCTTTTCTGAAGCTTTTCTGAACATGTGATGAAACTGTCAGAGGTCATTTTTGCTGTTGTAGCAGGTCAGCTCAGGTTAGTGCCTGTATATTGACTGTGTTTTATTTGTTTTGTTTTGAGAGAAAGAAGGGCTTTATCCTAAATATCCATGCATTCAACCTGGTATATTGTTTTTTGATTGTATAGACTCTCAGGTCATGGTAATACCAGGAGCTTCAGTAAAAAGCCATCAGGACCGTCCTTTTTGGTTCTTGAAGATGTTTCACTTCTCATCCAAGAGTTCTAACCGACTGACGTGGAGTCCCTGATAAGTATGGCCATCCCCAACTCTCTACCAACCCAAGACTCACAGGCCTCGAGGTGCAACTGGCTGTGAAGCTGCCAGGTCAGGTGTGACTGTAGACTGTATGTGACTCAAGATATTAAAGGTGGTGAAACTCACTTGGGCAGATCTCAAGACTGTCTTATAAGTGCCTGACCGTGGTGCCATATATCCCCTCTTCTGTTCAGAGATGCCAGTTTGACATGATGACTTCCATAACTTCTCTTTTAAATGGTTTTCTCTGTCCATAATGCAAGCATTGTTGTTCTCAAAGGAGTGTCCCTTATTCTTCAGATGTAAGTTTACTGCTGAGTCTTGTCCTGAGGAGCTGACTCATCTCTGTTTGGCTATATGCCTTTGGAGCAGCTGTGTATTCTCCCCTATAGGTCTGTGCACTCTTTGCTGCATTGGACTGGATAAAAAAAGTTGCTCATCCTGTGTTTTGGGGGTTTTATCCTCAGGATGAACCAGTTTTTGTGTGTTGTTGGGTCGCACCCATGAGTTGCATTTGGAGAAAAGTTGTGGTGTTGGTGAAATGTGTTCAAGAACCAAAAAGAGAAGTCCACTTTTTCGTGAAGCTCTTAGATGGTGTTTAATCGATTTTCCCTGAGTGAATAAAAAGTTACAAAGAACAGCTGAGCCTTACTTCCCTGCACCAGCTGTTTATGCTTACTATAAATTATTGTGAATAAAAAATGAACTTTTGTCAAACGTGATATTGGGCTCACCAATCATTGGTCACAATGAATGAGATGTGAAATAAATGTCCACAGACTGTATAATGTGGCAGCAGCGCCCCCTGCCGCTCACTGCGCAGACTCGGTGTGACGTCTGTTCCGTCGACGTGGACGCCGCAGCCGGAAGTCAGTTTTCATTTTGGCTACGTGGAAGTAGCTTCTTCTCTCCGAGGCTGAGAGCATCTTTAGCCCTCATCCGTCTGCTGCACTCCTTCAAAAATGATTAAAAAATTTGATAAGAAAGACGAAGAGTCTGGTAAGACTGGACACTTATTATTTTATATATAGACAGCGTTCGAAAAACTAAACCTCCTGACTGCACTGACAAGACGTCGGACTCTTTGGACGCTAGCTAATGTTAGCCTGCTAGCTAGCCAGCTGAAGTTAACGCTATCTGCAGAGTGAACCTGACAGTTCGTTTTGCACACACATTTGTGGACATGAAGTTGTAGTTTTAATGGAGCAGCAACGAACTGAGTTGCAGTTACAGTCAAACTGCTAGCTAATGTATTTTGTTGACACATGAACGCCAGTGTGGTTTCCTGAATGTAGCGTTAGCTCTGTATGTTAGCATTGCTAGCTAGGCAATGTCAGCTGGATATTGTCGTGTCTGATGTTAGTTTTGCTCTAACACAGCTGCGTTATTTTAGAATACGATATAGATGATATATAGTATAGATGGATGAAGCTTGTAGGACTGACTAGTTCATGGAGACTGTATAACTGATTAATAATTTTAGTTGACAGCTAATCAATGAATCGTTGCAGCTTTCATGTGTGCGTTTGTTACTTACTAATATTAGAGTAAGATGTTGTGAACTCTTAGATGGGAGTTTTTTGGGCTGTGAATGAGTTTCAAAGACTAGTAAGACAAAGTTTTATTAGACGTCTTCTAACTCTGCTGTTTTGACATTTAGGAAGTGGGTCTAACCCTTTCCAGCATCTGGAGAAGAGTGCTGTGTTGCAGGAGGTAACGCCTTCATTTGGTATTGCATTAACAAAATAATACGCTCTCCTATTTACTGAAATACTTTAAAGTGTCTCCTCTTGTTGACAGGCACGTATCTTCAATGAGACCCCCATCAATCCTAGAAGATGCCTCCACATCCTCACCAAGATTATTTACCTCCTCAACCAGGTAAACGTTCTTTAACACAACATGTTGCTTATTATTTTTTCATGTGTTGAGTTGATGTCTGTCCACCCATCTTAAGGTCTTAACTTTCTCTGTCTCTCCCATGTCTGTACTCATTTAGGGAGAGCATTTTGGGACCACAGAGGCCACGGAGGCTTTCTTTGCGATGACCAGGCTCTTTCAGTCCAACGATGTAAGATGTCACTCTTCTGTTAAATCATAATCAACCGGGGCAGGCCAATTCATGCTTTTTGCATCTGTGTGTGCAGACCAATGTGGATTTTGAAAGCGAGCAGCAGATGCACAGACTGTTCTGTTTATACTAGGAAAGATACACATTGTTCTGCTATACAGACGGGTGCATTGTTTCTCATATCAAACACAAAAATGGGGCTCCTGTGGATGTTTCTGAAAGGCTGGCTGTGACTTTTTACATTATATGGCAGCTAGTTACAGATTGGGCTGTATTATCATGTCATTGATTATTCCTGAGGGACATAGCACAGGTTTTCTGGAGAATATGGAACTTCCTACTGTGTTTAAGCACCATGGATGGAAAACATATACACACCAAAGCACCAAGTCTGGCACCACTACCTAAACTAAAACTCTTTTAAAATTATAAATTAAAAAAGGTGTCAATAATGCAGAATTGCTTCATTTAATTTCCTGCAGTCAGTGCTCTTGCAGTGCAGACAGTCTATGCTGTCAAAAATTTTAGGCTGCATGCAGACGGAGGCAAAGCAGTCCACATGGACCCTGCAGACTTAGATGAATAGTGAAATTTTACTCTTGCGATTGCAGAAAGCACGGACTGACCTTAAGATACACTTCTTTTAACATTAAGGAGTTCATCGTAGAACAAGCAACACAATAACAGTCTATTACTATATGGATCTAGTGTTAATGTGAGTAGAGTATAAGCTTATGTTCTGTTTCTTTTTCAGCAAACCCTGAGGAGGATGTGCTACCTGACCATCAAAGAGATGGCTAACATCTCTGAGGATGTCATCATTGTTACTAGCAGGTTTGTATCAAGAAAATAAATGGCTTTGAGTGTCACCTTTATGCAAACATTGACATCTCATAAAGCAAAGTTGTTGAGTGGAAAGACGTCTGAGACAGTTTGTCCTTTTATATCTGTTGTTTTAATGCAACTGTCTGGATGTTAGAAAAAAAAATCTTATGTTAATGAGTCTGGTAAAAGCACAATCTAATAACTGAATTCCTTTTTTTCATTTGAGCTTTCATTGTCTTCATTTATTGATTATGTGATATTTTATAGCTTGACCAAAGACATGACCGGGAAGGAGGATGTTTACAGAGGACCTGCCATCAGGGCCCTGTGCAGGATTACAGATGTAAGTGCTGCCTCTTTTTTTTTCCTTTTTTCTTGTCTTCTTTTCCCATCTCTTCTTTCACTTTGTCATCCTATGCAGAAAAGGAAATGACACTATATATATTCTTAACATAACTGAATTTTTTCTAGCTAAGAAATTGAAGCAAACTAATGAATTTTCCGTGTCTTCCCCACAGACCACCATGCTGCAGGCCATTGAGCGATACATGAAGCAGGCTATCGTTGACAAGGTGCCCAGTGTGTCCAGTTCAGCTTTGGTCTCCTCACTGGTATGAGATGGCACTCTTTTATATTTTAGTTGCAAATCCAAAATGAACTTCAAGAGTTTGGTCTTGGACTGCTTGTTTCTTTTTCTGGTGTTTTGTGTTCCACCTTGTTAAATGTAAAACTGGTTATCTTTACATCACTTTCTGTTTCATTTGTTCAGCACATGGTGAAGATGAGCTACGATGTGGTGAAGCGTTGGGTGAATGAAGCTCAGGAGGCGGCTTCCAGTGACAACATCATGGTCCAGGTGGGCAGAACAGACACACTTGACAACAGACTTGACTAGTTTGTGCTATTTTGAATCATTAAATGTGTATCTAGTTTTGGCAACTTCAGTTTGGTCAAGCCTGATTGTAAAGTCATTGGTTATGTGTGTCTTGTCCTCCAGTACCACGCCCTCGGCCTGTTGTATCACCTCAGGAAAAATGACCGTCTTGCTGTAACCAAGATGCTCAACAAGTTCACCAAGTCTGGTCTCAAGTCTCCCTTTGCCTACTGCATGCTCATCCGGATCGCCAGCAAACTGCTGGATGAGACCGAGGGAGGGTGAGTCGACCTGCAGTCCCCTCATAGAGACTCACAGGGACTTCTGGCTAGTTGCACATTCCAGCTGATTCCCTACTGATGAGTTAATTGTTGCCATTTGTAAATGTTTTGGGAAATATTAGACACATTGCACAGACATGTTGTAACGTACTTTATCTTTACAGACATGACAGTCCCTTGTTTGACTTCATCGAGAGCTGCCTGAGGAACAAGAATGAGATGGTGGTGTACGAGGCTGCTTCTGCTATTGTCCATATGCCCAACTGTACTGCCAGGGAGCTGGCCCCCGCTGTGTCAGGTTACTAGCATACCCACATTCTCAGCCATAAATCTTTAACTATCTAATTAATTTCCACATCAGTAGATGTGCTGACAGAAGTCACTGATGCTTGAATTGCGTTGTACCGTGAACTGCTCTTGTTCTCTTTTCACATGCATGTGACTCTAACTGTGAATGTGTTTTTCTCCCTGCAGTGCTGCAGCTTTTCTGCAGCTCCCCTAAAGCAGCCTTGAGATACGCTGCAGTCAGGACCCTCAATAAGGTACAGCTGCTCTCTAAACATGGCTTCTTTTATAATTTATAAGCACAGAACACTTTTAATGAGTTAGAAGGGCATCATGCTCAGCTATTCGGAAGTGTTTAGGCAATATCACACAAAAACTAATTTTAAGTCCTTTTATTATTTCTGAGGAGATTTTCTTTTTGAGATTACCAAATCTAATCTTAAAATTGTGATATTTCCTCAAAGCACTTTATTCTACATGTCTGTTTTTAAAATATTAATCTAAAATCAACCATATGCAATAACCAGATGATGTAGTACATTTTTAAAAAATTAAGTCTGTTCTTTTTGGCACAAGCGAGAAGTCTGATTCAGGTGTAACCAGAATATATTTGACAACAATTTGGAAACTTTTCAGCTGAACTTTGCCTAATTGCAAACTGTGTTTTCACAGAGCAGATCGGAGACAACAGTGTTGAGACATTAAAAATCTAAGTAGTTAAATGTCTGTAGTATGTAGAGTCACCATCTTTTCCACTATTGGTAAGAACCGTGGGTCCTTGGACAAATTCTGTACATGTTGATTCCATTATTTTTATGGTATTAATGTAAAATAATGAATCAAAAAAGTTTAACTGATTTTTTTTCTTTTTTAATAACTTATAGCATTAGTGCTGTTGCCATAGAGGTGCAGGACTTTATATTGCAGAGAAAATGAGCCCACAGTGAGGAAAAGTAAAAGAAAAGCAAAAGCTGCCAGAAACTGCTTGACGTTCAGAGTGTTAAGTTAAAAAAAGTTTTTACTTTTAATGACAACACACTGTTAGCTATCTTGTGCCACTATACTGATAAACTCCTTTGTGTCCACTAGGTGGCCATGAAGCACCCATCAGCCGTGACTGCTTGCAACTTGGACCTGGAGAATCTGATCACCGATTCAAACCGCAGCATCGCCACGTTGGCCATCACCACTCTGCTGAAGACCGGCAGTGAGAGCAGCGTGGATCGACTCATGAAGCAGATCTCCTCTTTTGTCTCTGAGATCTCCGACGAGTTCAAGGTCAGATGCTCTTATCTTAGTTATCGTGAATTTGACGGTGCAGTGTAACTACATCCAATACGTAGAGAGATTCTACGTAAGCCACCACATTTAAAAGTTGATGAAAGGTCCTCAAGGAGAACAGTGAAACCCTGAGTTTTTTAGGGATATACAATTTATCTTGCTTTAAATCACAAAGGCTGTTTAAACATGCAGAAGTTGCAAATACATCAAAACCAGAAGTATCGTTGTCAAACACCTGAATGTTCTATCGTCACTGTAATACAATATTTACTTAATGGTAGTGGCTGAGGTGTTTTTATCCCCCAGGATTTCAGCCTCTCTGCTCAAAAAACGATTTTCTCAAATGACTTTCACCCCTTTTTAAATCCTGTTGAGTGTGTTCTACTTTTCTGTTGTCCTAAATCCGTCTGTGCTTGGTGTTTATTTCAGGTGGTGGTGGTGCAGGCCATCAGCGCTCTGTGTCAGAAGTATCCCAGGAAGCACAGCGTCATGATGAACTTCTTGTCCAACATGCTCAGAGATGATGTACGTTGATTATGAACACACCACTGACTGTTCTTCACACCTCACACAATACATGCTGTAATCCCAGTTGGCAGTTTGGGACTAAATCTTTAATCTGGTTTGTATAAGCTGACACATGACGTAGAAGTGTTTTATTATAGCAGATTGAAGCATTATTGTTGTCCCAGATATTTATAGCAAAACAAAGTCAGTGTTCAGCCAAAGATCCATAGAAGTTAACAGCTGTAACTTACAGAAATGTGGTTGACTTATTCGTTGTAGTTGTTTCACATTAAATTTGAGCATGTGACTCACAGCGATTGTCTTTTTTCCTCACTGCAGGGTGGTTTTGAGTACAAGCGGGCCATCGTGGACTGCATCATCAGCATCATCGAGGAGAACCCTGAGAGCAAAGAGACCGGCTTGGCCCACCTGTGCGAGTTCATCGAGGACTGCGAACACACGGTGCTCGCCACGAAGATCCTGCACCTGCTGGGCAAAGAGGGTCCTCGCACCCCGCAGCCCTCCAAGTACATCCGCTTCATTTTCAACCGGGTGGTGCTGGAGAGCGAAGCTGTTCGTGCAGGTGAGACAAGTCTCCACATGCTGATCCATCTCCAGGATTTTCAATCAGTTCTGCTCTTTCTTTATCAACATAAAAGATAGTGGGATCTTGTATAGTTTAGCAGGGAGTATCACTATTCTTTTCAGGACCTGTTACAACACCTGAAACATTTGTTTGTTTCTTCCTCCACCTTCAGCTGCTGTCAGCGCTTTGGCTAAGTTTGGAGCTCAGAATGATGATCTGCTGCCAAGCGTCCTGGTTCTGATGCAGAGGTATTTATTTCCTGTCACTGCTTGTTTTTTGTGTGTGTGACTGCATTTTCTATACACGAGGTATAAATGTATTTATGTTACAACAATCACCTGATAAACTCTGAAACCATGAACTGTCCCAGAATGAATAAATTTGGCCACATTGACCATCCAGACTACAAGGCTAATATGTAACCTGCACTCTTGTTTGCATTAATCGAAATCTGCATGTGTGTGTAATGTGTGTTTGTTGTCGCAGGTGTATGATGGACAGTGACGATGAGGTGCGCGACAGAGCGACTTTCTACATGAATGTGCTGCAGCAGAAGCAGAAGGCTCTGAATGCTGCCTACATCTTCAATGGTAAAGATGAAGTCAGAGTACAGTTTTGGGGGGTTGTATGAGTGGATGATGTTGTGTCCGTAGTGGCTGCTTTTCAAAATGTACCAACTGTATGTGTGATGTAAAGAAATATCAAGTTCAACGTCTTTTCTGTGTGTTGCTCTCAGGATTGTCTGTCTCCATTCCCGGTCTGGAGAAATCCCTCCACCAGTACACGTTGGAGCCCTCAGAGAAACCTTTCGACATGAAGACTGTACCTCTGGCCACCACTCCCATCACAGAGCCCAAAACAGGTACACCCACATAGCTGTTGGCTAATCTGTACTAAGGTTACAAACTGAAAAACTATCATGTTCACAAATCAGACAGTTAAACAGGAATGTTTTTTTTTTTTTCTCTCCTTTCAGAAATCGCCCCCGTTGCTACCAGCAAACTGCCAGAGAAGTTGGCCCGATCACGCCAGGACATCTATCAGGGTAAGTCTGTAAACATGACTCTAGATGTGGATGACGCAAGCAGACGCTGCTATTTGCTTTCACTGTTTGTTAAGATGTAATAAAACAGCCTTGGTTTTTTCCCCCGTTTTCGATCCCTTCACAGAACAACTGGCGTCCATCCCAGAGTTCCAGAATCTCGGCCCGCTCTTCAAGTCTTCTGAACCGGTGCAGCTGACGGAGGCCGAGACGGAATACGTGGTGCGCTGCGTCAAACACACCTTCGCCAGACATATGGTGTTCCAGTTCGACTGCACGAACACTCTGAATGACCAGCTGCTGCAGAAGGTTTGTGTTGTTCTGTGGCGATTTGACAAAACGTTCTTCTGTAACTCTGAAGGGTTTTATGATTTCAAACAGCCGTGTTTAAACGAAACCACAGATGTAAATGTAATGTGTGGTTTTCTGTTTTAGGTGGTCGTACAGATGGAGCCATCAGAGGCCTACGAGGTGATACACTACATCCCCGCCCCCAGCCTCCCCTACAGTCAGCCTGGTTCATGCTACAGCTTGGTCCGCCTGCCCGATGACGACCCCACCGCTGGTAAGAACACTGGGACGGCACTGGGCTTACTGGGGCAGAGACGCAGGGTTTGGAGGGATGATAAAAGAGAATTAGCTAATGTACTTTTTACTGTGTACAAGAAAATGTTGATGATGTGTATGTTGTCTGTTTGCAGTGTCTTGTACATTCAGCTGCACAATGAAGTATCTTGTGAGAGACTGCGACCCCAACACAGGAGAGCCTGACGACGACGGTTATGACGACGAATATGTGGTACGTAATCACATCCACGAAGGATGAACAGCAGAAGGGAATGTACAAAATTGTTTACCCAACTAATTCTCTTCCGTGCTGTGCTTTAGCTGGAGGACCTGGAGGTGACGGTAGCAGACCACATCCAGAAGATCTTGAAACCAAACTTTGGAGCAGCGTGGGAAGAAGTAGGAGACGAGTTTGAGAAGGAGGAGACCTTTGCCCTGGCATCTGTCCGGACTCTAGATGGTACGTCACAATCAGGCCTTGAGGCTTGAGCAATCAATGAATTCACCAGTAGTTTGCACATTAAATTCGAGGTTCATGTGTCTGCTCGGCAGTGTTATTTTTGGTTTGTCCATTGACTGACACTGATTGTGACTTCTCTGTGGTTTTCATGTACAGAGGCGGTGGGTAACATCATCAGCTTCCTGGGAATGCAGCCATGTGAGCGCTCCGACAAAGTTCCCGAAAACAAGAACTCACACGTCCTCTTCCTTGCCGGTGGGTGTCAGAAACAGTCACTGTCTGGTCTTCAGAATGCTTAGAGGTGTTATCAATACTGGGACAAGTGGCAACTCAACAGACTATAGATATTTAACCACCAACATTTTTGATTTGTTTCCACGCTTGTCTCTTTTTATGAGACTGTTGACAGCTTTACTCCCTGATGATAAGAAGCTCAGAAATAGTTTTGGGTTTTTTTTGCAAACTTTGTTACAATAAATGCTGTATTTTTGCAGTTTTTTTTTTTTTTTTTTTTTAACTAAGACAGCTGATTTGATGAAGTATCACAATTTTAAGCTTTGGTTTGACTAGTTTGACACATTACAAATGTTTATGGACCACTGGAAAGTTGAAAATCTGACGGTTCTTTCTGTTTTCACAGTTTCTGGCTGTGATGGTCTAATTTTGGTGACTTTGTTTAAAAACTTATGAAGAAAACATGTCTTCCAAACGTGCCAGCAGGTTTTAGGGCTAAGCCTCATAGTTCAGCCTAATCTCAAAATAAAATTGTCTTACTCTTAATATAAAATGTAACTGTTGGAAGCTAAAAATATAATAACACAGTAAGAATGTTCCCATTAAAGCCCAGTACTTATTTTTTGTTGTGTACTGTCAGATTTAAGAACCTGTTCTCTTATTTGTCTACAAACGATACTGTTAATCTCGTACTCTGTCAAGGTTCTTACAGCTCTCCCACTCTTTCCTCTCAGGTGTGTTTCGCGGAGGTCATGACGTGCTGGTTCGTGCTCGCCTGGCGCTGGCCGACGGCGTCACCATGCAGGTGACAGTTCGCAGCAGTGAAGAGACCGTCGTGGACGTCATCCTTGCCTCTGTGGGCTAAAACGCTCATCGTACAGCTTCGTGCCAACGCAGCCACAGGAGCTTTCGTCTCTGCACAACAAACTGAAGCTTCTTCCTCACAGCTCTATGGTAAACCTGTACTGCTCTTGTGACTATTACGTGGACATCAACAACTACTTTATTACTTCTAGACTATAAACTAAAAACTGTTTATTTCTTTGGCTGTCTTTTTATCGTCTGCTGGTCCTCATGTTTCTTTGAAAAATACTCGTCAAATCTACAATAAATTCTGACTGTCAAAGTACTGACCGTCTTATTTGTTCCAATCAGGTTAAGACACTTTTTACAAAACTAGTTTTATTTAAAGAAAAGTTGACAATTAGTTTTAATTCACTGACATCAAGAGAAATGTAGAAAATTATATCAAAAGTCATTCAGAATGCAGCTGATTGATTGAACGAAACAGAAGATGGAGGGAATGAAAACCATGTCCCACAGATAAGTTCAGTGATCATACGCCCTACCATCACTGAACAGTGTCCTCATGGCATTTATAAATTAAGTACAATTATTATTCTTTATTCTAGCTGACATTTTACATCTTCCATGGCAGTAAATGACATTTTGGGACTTGGTGCTGGTAGATTAACTGATTAAATCTCAAACTCATGCAGCCTTTCTCCTGGTCACAATCAAAAGAACACATATTTGCACCAACATATGAATATTTCTCACTTTGGTAGTTTTGCAACACTTTGACTAAGGTTTAATTTTCACTCTTGAACATGGAAGCTGCATTTATTATCCCTTTTAGAACGAGTGGATGAAATTGAAGTACGCGTTGAGGAAGCCGGTGGGATCTTCTAGCTGAGGGTAGTGGCTGATGTGTTCATCCAGAACAGTGATGGTCGACCTCTGAACCAGCTGCCTGTAGGAACGACACACGAGTTTTTACAATAAACAAGATTACTGGACATAAAGAACAGGAAAAACCATTTCAAGGAGGTGACACTGATTAGGAATGACATGTAGAAGCTGGCTGAGAGGTTAGATGAGCTGAAACTAATATATACTTGGTTACCGACTAATGCTCCTTAGTGTTGAGTGTATTATAGAGGGTTTCTCTAAAAAAAAAAATAGATGCATAACTTTGGTGGCAGAAAAATATTTGAGTGGAGATTGACAGACACCAAAATACTCGTCATGGTTCAAATCCAACCAAGAAAACATTTTGCAGTTTGTTCTTGGATGTTTCTTGCTGCCGTTAAAAGGACAATCTACAGCTAATGTCAGTGTGAAGGTGCTGGTGAAGAGGACAAGCTTGCGCCTTTCTTGCAAGAAATTCATTGTTCATATCTTTTTCAGGTATAACTTTTGCTGTTTGTCCTCTTAAGTATCTTCTGGTGCTGTCTTAAGAAGAAACTCCAGCTAGGATTGGTGTGTGAAACAATGCTGAAAGGAAAAAGTGTCTCCCTTTCATGTATGAGGTCTATGGCTCAAGTTCACCTCCAGAATTTTGCAGTTAGTCCTCTTAAAAGCTTCCCTGTGCCTTCATAAAAACAAACTACCCTCTTGCCCTCTTAAATGCCTTCTAAAGTAGCCACAAAAAAAGAAGCTGAACCTGGTGTGAAAGACAGTAGTTGAGAGGAAGATCTGCACCTGAGACAAAGCTGAGTTTGCGTAAAGAGACTCAAATGAACAGGATTCTCATATGACAAGATTGAGGTGATAAGAATGAGATTCCCACAGACGCAGAAAGCAGCTGATGAACACAGCTGCGTTGGTGAAGGTGAACTCTGTAAAAAACAAGTCAAACGAGATTCCAAAGGTAGCAGAACACAGTGGGAGACTGTGAAAGGATGATGAGGAAGGAAAATCCTGAAAGTGGTGTAAAAGGAAAGCTGCAGTGCCAGTGAGAGAACTAAGAAAGTGAAAATTATTTTTTTAGGTGGCAAAAAAGAAAAACATCCACCAAAATTTAAGCTTATCGGTGACCTGGCTTCAAACTCCTGCCATTCGTCCTGCATCACAAGCTCATTCACACTTACACACAGCCTTGAGATGAGACAGAGGAGATAAGATGTGCAGCGCAAGAAAACAGAATTAAGAAAACATATAGACAGAAGCTAATCTGCATGTGTTTTCATGAACAAATTTTAAAAAGACTCAAAGTTAACTGTGAATTTAAATCAAGTCAAAAAAATTAATATCTGAATGAAAGAAACTTTTTATAGAAAATCAGTGTTCAGCTTAAATCACAGTGAACTAC
Source organism: Stegastes partitus (assembly GCF_000690725.1). Taxonomy (NCBI): domain Eukaryota; kingdom Metazoa; phylum Chordata; class Actinopteri; family Pomacentridae; genus Stegastes; species Stegastes partitus. The sequence goes on along the minus strand of NW_007579390.1, from coordinate 6,024 downwards.
AACAACAACAAAAAGAGTTTGGGTTAGCTCCATATCATCTTTTTTCTTTGTTGTTGTTGATTTGTCTCTAGTTACATTTAGTAACCGCACTGTAGGAAGATCAGCCCAAATGGGGTGATAATCCGAACGGGGGTTTAAGAATTAGAGGAAGGGGCACTCACTGGTAAAGACGGATGAACTGGGGATGAGGGTTGACTGGGTCCAGGGGTCCGTAAATCATGTGCACTGCAACACAAGGGGGGTGGAAGAGGGTTAGTGAGGGAAGACAGACGGAGGAACACTGAGAAATGGAGCAGTGAGACACACAAGGGACGATAACAGAGTTTCATTATACAGTAAGAAAACTAACAGCAAGTGAAGATATTTCAGTTTGTAACAAAGCAGTGGAGCAACCTGTTCTAGTTCAGATATCATTTCATGTGAAGAGGGAAGCCACATGATTTTCTGATCATGCAATTCGTCATAAAGCTGAACTTTAGCCCGTTTTGTTGCAGTTCCTCTACTCCACACTCCCCCATCCAGAGCTCTGGATCGGACATCGTGGTCGCTCCTGACAGGCTAAGCAGCTTAGCATCAGACCGAGGCAGTAAGACACACAAAAGCCCCCCTCTGATTTACTAACACCAGGACGTCCGGTGCAACTTACGTGGGACGAACGTGGAAGTGAGCGCTCCCACCCATCGGTCTCTGTGTTTAAATCTCTGGTTGATGTATTGGAGGATACTGAGAAAGAAGCAGAAACCCAAATCAGACGTGAGCAAGCAGAGGGTTGTAGTAAACATGAGGTGAGCGTGCAAACACACGTACCTGTCCAGAACTAAGTTCCCATCATTGTAGCGTAAACTCGTCCACATGTCCCAGAACTCAGCATCGGTGGGCTGCGTGTACGGGCCGAACACTTCTCCTAGCCTGTCAGTCAGAAAGCAAAACCACTAAATCATGTAACTGCACACCGTGGCACAGATGGGCACAAAACTCAGGTTCTCGTACCCCTTTTGGAAGATCACATAGTTGGTGAGACGCGTCAGAAGTGGAGCAAGAAAACTCGAGTCCTTGAGAAGCTTCAGGGAACAAAACAAAAACACGTCTGGGAAAACTTTGACAGGAAATAGCTACGTAAACTTGAGCCCGCTATTAGCTTCTTCAAATCTTCTCACATGAGCTGAGGAGTAGGATGGAAAAAACAAAGGTGACTCACCATCTGCAGCAACCGTGGGTGGTGTGTTTCTGGGAATAGTCCTGTTGGAAACCAAACAGTCAGATTTGAAGATATGTAGTTGAGTAAAGGTACAAATACCACAGTGTGAAAATACTGCACTGCAAGCAAAAGTCCTGCTTTTTAAACCCTTACTGAAGTACAAACATATTTAAAGTATCAAAATGAAAAAGAAGTCATTGTGGAAAGAAACAGCTTCCTGTCAGCGCTTTACTATTTAGATGACCTTGAAATAATATTACTGATGCATGTTGCATTTTACTATTTGAGCTCATTTGAACTACTTTAAGACTGTTTGGTTGTTTTATCTGCAGGAATGTGTTATTTTCTATTTTCTTCAGTAGCATTGAGAGCAACATATTTCTAAGTTTTATACTTTTCATAAGCTTCGGAAAACAGTCCTGTGCTCAGCTTTGTGACATTTTCCAGCCAATACAAGACTTAAAAAAAAAAAAAGAAAGTTTGTCAAAAACACCCAAAATCACCTTACATTTAGAGATACATGGTCTCTGCAAAGTAACTAAAGCTTATTGGAGTGATAGTTGCCTCTGAGATGAAGCGAAAGTCAAAAGTTGTGCAAAATGAAAAAAACTCAAGTACATTAAATTAGTACTTGATGTAAAGTAATGAAACTGATTGAAAAATGTTCATGTAGAGCTGCAACTAATGATTCCGAAAACAAAAAAACTAAGTCTTTAAATTGCTGATTTTGTGCCACCAACTGACTAAAACTAAAAAAAAGTCAGTTTATGACGCAAAACACCTTCACTGTGATTGGCGATAAAAAAGATTTTAATGCCTGGAAGAAGTAAGAACGAAGTTCTTGACTGCAAAGTTTTGGATTCCTTCTCTACTGCAACCAATCAGAAAAGCTTACACGAGCAAAGAAAATAAAGTGCACTATACCTCCATTAGAAAGACAAAGGCTGTTGAAAGTCAGGTGACCGGTGCGATTTTGGTCACTCCTAGATTGTGAGCAGAGAAAAGCCAACAAAAAGAGAGAGATAGTGAGCAGTTTCTCTTTTTACCCTCTTGTTTACAACTTGCACACAAATCACCTGTAGAGCAGCTCCAGAGCTACAGTGTCTCCGTAGTCATGAGACACCACGTTCACCCGCTGGCTGCTCAGACCCAAGTGGGCCACCAGGGCCTCCACCACACTGGCCTGCTCGAAGATGGAGTACCTGTGGGGCCGCTGGCATGTTAACGGCAGAGGAGATCAAGAGTTATGCAAAAGAAAAGAAAGAATCATACAGAAAACATGTTTCCATTACTGAATCTGTAACACTGGATCCAAGGGCTGAACACAGGTTCCTCTCCTGAGTGAAACTACACATTTAAACACACAGGTTTTATGACACTATACATAGATGTGTGATAACCCCATGGTAGAATACATATAAACATATTAAAGTGCAATTTGTAACAACTAGCACCAGTGCAGTTTAATATTGCGAAACTTAAACTGTGTGACTTTGAAGAGCGCTGTACCACAGAGAGGCGGTGTAAACTCTAACAAGGTTATCTCGATTCTTTATCATCTACCAGAAGGAAGAAGCTTGCATTTAGAGCAAAGGACATGGGAAGGGTTTGCCAATATTCGCTTGGCTCCTCTGAGCACAGATTGCTTATGTAAAGATTGAAAGGACTTTGATTCTTTCGGCCCTCGGGCCTTCATGGTGATCAGATCAGGCACAGAGTTTATCACCCTGATCGGAATAAGATGGGCTGAACGGCTACCACACCATACCTGAATCCTGCGACTGATTAGGGGATCCACGACTAGCTGGCAGAACAGATCCATACATTTCTAGCCTCCTTTACTCACCGGCTTGTCACTGAAGCCAAAACCGAGGAAGTCCAGTGCAATGACTCGATGGAAGCGCTGTGTGAGAGGATCCCAGATCTGTAGGGTAAAGACACAAAATCACACCCGTTCAGACTCTAGTTGGTTCAGAAACAGACTCTACTATAATTAGTTTGGGTGGGTACCTTGCTCCAGTCGTGGCTGGAGGTGGGGAAGCCGTGGAGCAGAATGACGACATCTGAGCTCCCCAAAGCACCGTAAGAGTCTGGTTTGTGGAGAGAAGAGGGACACGTTGAGCACAGATCCATTTAAAACCATGTGTGGTACAAGACAGCACCGATCCAAGATAAGTTCATGCCTGCTTTCAAGTACAAATGTGACTGCTGGAACTGAAGACAGTGTTGAACACAGGAAATCAGAGAAATCACAGCTCCAACTATCTGTCTCTGGCACGGTGCATTTCTAACAGCAGTGGCGGAAGAAGAAGTGTCCAGATCAGTACCAATACACTGATGTAAAAGTACTGCATTACTAGTGAAAGTCCTGCATTCAGAAGTGAAGTATGTATTATCAGTAATATGTACCTAAAAGTACTTTTTCTGTGGTAAAATGGCCCCTGTCAGTGTTTTAATATTACATGTGATGTTTTTGGATTTATGCTTCGTGTTGCATTTTACTACTACTATGTTTGTTTGAGCTCATTTTGAACTGCTTTATATTCTGTTGAGCACTTA